>NW_024383058.1:0-38767 GCF_016835505.1 Polypterus senegalus | reverse complement strand
ATAGAAAGGCCAAACTTCTTCCTCTTTTTTGACTAGGATTAAAGCGGTGGTTGTTTGATGCTAATTTGGAATCTGCCATTTTGCCACCTGCTTTCATTATATCTTCTGCATGTTGTGCACAAATTTTTTCTGATAGCTGAATTTGCTTGGGTATCAGTATTTCTGGCGATTGTCGGTAAATTTTATCAATTATGAATGTGTGTAAAAGAGAACTATGAATGTTTTAATAGGTGTTTCTCGGCATCCTTTAGTCTCCCAACCTTAGTTCCATCTTGTAGATCGGTTGTTTATAGGTTTGACTGTTCCTTTTAAACAAGTCTTTTTTTATTTTTAATTCGGGGAAATTAGGTTGACTTGCGATAAGCTGTTTCAACTAAGTCATCTAAATGGACTTGCTTAAAGTCCGTTTACTTTTTCATGTGCTTTGTGATGGTATTTGTTCTTGGATTACCTTAGTCGCTGGCTTCTAGTTAAATGTTTTTCATTTCTAAGTGCAATATCTTTAAACTTGATAAACCAGCCACTGCTTTTTAGCGTGCCAATCTAAAAGTAGTAATTGTGATGGGTTCAGTTGTTCTCTATTTTGTCATGTTAACTCACAGATTTTAACTTGGATCCTTCAAAAGTGAATCGTTCGTTGATCTTTTCCACTCGTTCTACTTCAATAAACTTGGACATGTGAATGTGATGTTCTTGAAAGTTTTCTATGCTTAGCCCTTCTAGAAGTTGATCAGCTGGATTGGAGTGTTGAATACCTCACTGTGAAGGTTGAATGACCTCTGATCATGGGAAATTCTGTTGGCAACAAAGGTCTTGAATCAGTGCTTTCATTTGAGATGTATTTAAACACCTGTGTGCTACAAGTAAAATTCTGAAGGCTTTGAACACCTTTAACTTTGTCCATTTTCTGCCATGACCTGCTGTCAACCCCAATCTTGGATTGTAGGACCTTTTTTAATGGTGCAACTTTGACTTACCCATAAATGAACAATGCCTTTTGCTTCTTCATTTTTAAAACAAGATGAAGTGACGTGCCATATCCATCTTCACTAGCATCTGCAAAATTGGTTTTGGTTTTGTCTTTATGTTAACCAGTAGGTTTGAAGCATCTATTCACTTTATAGTCTATGCTATATATTTTTTTCCATTTCTGAATGTGTTTGTTTTTCTACTTCTTCATCCACCTTCTTTTGCACAAGTCTCAATGCTGCTGGCAGTAAAGCAGGTGCTAGAAAAAAGTGGATCATAACTGAGCTAACAACAGACAGGATACCAGCCTTGTAGGGGGCTTGTTTTGAAACAATTTCTGAAATGAAACTTTGCTTCTGTGCACCACTGGATTCCCAGGGCAGCTCTGTGGCTCAAATCTAAGTCCTTTGTTCATGAGCTCTGTCTTCTTCAAGGACAATAAACTGCTCTTTTGTTACTACCCCTTATCAATGGAATCCCCTTTGGACATAGGCTGGAGGTCCTTTCCCAGCTTATTGCTTGTTCTTCTGTTGTCACCGACTTTAAACAGTCATCCCTGAATTGTTGGGGTGTTAACAGCTTCCTCAGGAAATGTGTCTCTGGCATTTCGGTCTGCCCATAAAGCATAAGAAGCACAACTGGGTAGAAGTAGCAAAAAATGTATTCATTTTGTTCTTCTAGGTCTTACTTTAGATTACCTTCAGGCCACCATAGAAAACGAAAGATCTTTCTTTGTCTGTATTTTAACTTGGTAGAACATTATTTTTTCCATTTAAGGTCTGGCTCCTTTCTAATTTCTTTAGGGCGCCATGAGTGTAAGTTAGGTCAGGGCCTTTAGTAATGTTCTTTAATGAAACCTGGTAGGTAGCTGGCAGGTCAAAGCTCAATTTTATTTTTCTTTGGATGATACACGGATTGGGATGACACACTCTGTCATAAAATTCAGGCTTTCTTTGGGTACTTAACAGCATAACAATTGTCTATATTGTCTTTCATAAAACTTTATAGTCTTCGTGGCCTGAATTTTTGCTCAATTTTTCTTTTGAGTCCAATAACTGTTCAGAACAGGGTTACGGAATTTTAAGTGTTTCACCCTTTCAAAAGGCAAATTTAAACAATGTGACCACCTACCAGTCTTGAGATTCTAAATTAGGCGATAAACGATGTCCCCCGGTGACATCCCCCTTTTCCTTTCAGCTCTGGAAAATCCTTGTTATACTGCAAACACATATCTTAATTTCTGTTATTGATACACATTGATTGAATTTTTTAAAACATCTACCACTTTGTTTTTGAGGTGCATCTTTTTTCCACAACCACCCATCCAAATTGCAGTCTTCAGCTGAGGTCCACCTCCTTGGCTAGGAAATGATTGTGAATGCTCAAAGATTTCTGGATATTGATTCCTTAAGTAAACTTAGAGTCAATATGGACAGGCGTACCTCTTTAAATATCCTTATGATATCTTTGTAGGGGAATACTTTCTCTGTTCACTGGAATGGAGACCGCTGTGAGACCTTTGGCAAATCAATATTTCAACATCATTGAGACCACGACTTGTAAATCTGATAAAATGAACATTGGTTAGCATTTGGAATCATCTTTAATTACTCATAGTTTTGGGGAATACTTGCTCCTTCTCCTTGAAGGCTCAGTTGTCTCTGGAGCCTTTCAGTACAAGTGTTACTGTACTGCGAGGTTATAAAGGCATATGTTTCTACAATTTTCACTTTTCTTGGATTTCACCTAACAGGAACTACTTCAGTGCACTTCTTCTCCGGCCCTTAAAAGTCAATTTCCCAGTCTCGGTTTCTGTTTGTAGATGTTGCCACACTAGCCTTAGCTTTAAATACTGCTCCCTGTCCCTTTAATGTGCGGGGATATCTGGGTGCTGTAAGAACATGTCTGACTTTTCATTCTCTTTTTAAAATTTACTTAGAATGACCCTGTTTGAGACAGGAAACTAAAACCTTTAGATTTTAAAAGTCAATTCTTTCTTTATGGGCGTTTTTTGGGTTTTTCCTACGTGAGGATATACTGGCTACTGCAAAAGGCACAAGGTTTTGTTAACGCATATATAAGTTAACATTTTTTGGGAGACAGAGATTTCTTGAATCTCCTTTTCAGCAGATCGAAAATTTGTATTAAATGTTTCCTGATTTTTTGCCCAGAGGAGATCTAATTTTTGATTTTTTCTTTTTCTCTATCGCCATAAAGGGGATGCATACATTTCTTAGCCTGTTTATGTAAAAGACGTTAAATCGTGAATGTCGATCTCTCTTTCTTCTTCATCTTCAATTTCATAAGCGGTCCCTCCACTTATCTGGATAGAATATGGAGCTTCATGAGAAAAATGCGGATATTTTCATTGCTATTGAATGCTGCTCGGTTTTTTGTTTTGGTCATGGAACCCTACAGTTATCAAGAAAGGTTGATAATCTCAAGGTTTCCCCGTCATTTTGTTTTTTTGAGGCCACTTCAAAGCTTTGTTTACTTTATGTATCTATTAAACGCTTGTTGCCATAGTATTTCTAGCTATTTTCTAGCCTTTCATATCCCTTCATCTGGTGGCTCGCGCACATCCTTCAATCATTTCTTGAGCTGGTCCTCTTGTATATTGAATCAAATAACCCTAATTTATCTTGTGTGTACTAATATGTCACCTACAGCGTGATCAATGGTTCAGATATTAAGTAAAAAGTAACGATTCTTTAAAATAGAAGTAACCTAATTTAATGTTAAGTTTTTCACCTGCTTTCCTATTGGTTTGCATAAGCACAGTCCTTCACCACAATTTAACTCAGTTACAGAATTTTAACTCTCTTACAAAGTGATCAAAGTCTCATTTTCCCTTGTCTTCTCTTAAACTTGTATCTTCGAATATTGTATTCGGTCTTAGGCATGACAAAGCCAGGACTGTCTATGAACTTAATTTTAACTTTAGGTTTACACCCTGCTTTGTTTGGTAGCTGCACTTATAAATATGCTTTATCCCTCACTGATTCATGTTCTTTTCGCCTTCTCAATTGTTCGTTTTTTAACAGGTTCTTATAAATGCACTACCCCAATCGGTCTGTGAATCTAAGATGTTTAACAGGCATTCTGGTATTAAGTTGTAGATTTGCCTCGGAATATTTAAGGCAAGTGTCTAGAAATTTAAACTAAGCTTTAAACCCTTTCTTCCTATTGATATTTACAAAGCTTTCAGCGTCAGAGGGTTTCCATGGGAGCTGCACTTATAAATATGCTAAGCACAGTCCTTCACTCATGAATATTTATGGCAGCGTGTCTCCACCATCTCATCTTCGTTTGCATAAGCACAGTCCCTTTTCCTGCGAATATTTACCTTATAGGGCAGGCACTCAATACTGGGGGGCTGATGATGTGGGGCCACCGCTACTCGTGACCCAGCTGCAGGCTATGGCCATATATGGACATAAGTAGGGTCCGTTATGCCGTTCGCGTACAATTTCGAAATAAACCTGCCCAACTTTTGAAGTAAGCTGTGGGTGACCTGCAAAATTTAGCCTTCCACCTACCGGGAGTTTAGGGTGAAATGATCAGTCAGTCAGTCAGTGAGGGTTTGCCTTTATGTATAGATCCACAGTGCACAAAGCACCCTCCTCCACTATACTCATCAAACCACAATGATAACGATAATCACAATCCACCACTCCCAGATGTGTTTCCACCCTACCACTCAACCCGTCTGGGAGCCACATCCTTTTTCCCTGACCGAGTTTTCCAATCCCCAGTCCATGTGATCTCCTAGACCCGGGGCAAATAAAAGTCCTTTCTTCACCCCAAGCATATCTTCCCTTTGTCCATGACTCGGCGTAATTCCGTGGGGGTGGGGTAAATAACCATGTTCCTCCCAAGGTCATCTAGTGGCCCCCACAGTATCCCGCAGGGCTGGGATAATACTCCAATGTCCATGATGCCCTGCTGGTCTTGGGCACCTCCATGCTGGGGAGCTCCTGCGCTGGGGTATTCCGGATTTAGCGTTGCCATGATATATTTACGTAATCCTTGCTTTAGACTTTTCCTTCTGCAGCTTTTAAATAAGCATATCAAATATATATCCCGGATTTTTAGATTTCTAGGACAATGGGTCTTTCATTTATTTACCTTCCTAGTTTGTTGCCCAAGTTGTTTCATAAAAGGGCGCTTTGGCGGATGAGAAGCTACAAATCAAACCGTATATATTAAATAAAACTCCTCAATTTATACTCATTTTCTTCCCCTTTTCCTTTCCACTTAAAAGCTCAACGTCCCTATTGATTTTTCATTGTTTCTTTCTCTTTTGTCCTCTCTGAAATAGCAATCTTATCCATCATACAATACCATCAGGGAGGGATATGTTGGCCCCTTATTTCTGACGGAGGGTTGTGAGGAGAGGGCTGTTTACGTCTGTTTTCTTTGGCAGGAGCACCTGTAAAAAATGCAAAGGCTACTTCGTTGATCCTTCATGCTCTTTTGCGGTGCTTGCATATAAAAGCAACAGCCTATTTGATTTGATTGTTACTTACTCTCTCTCTCTGACATTCTCTGCTCTGACAGGGACTTTGAAGAGGGAAAATATGTTTGCATTCTTGTATTGGGAAAAGAAATTCATTTTGTCTTGTCATGGAGCACAGTTTAAACTTGACAAGAGTTTACTTCATTCTGAGGGCTCTAATATGTTTAAAAAAGTATTTAGGGTGAACAGGTTTTTAATGCTTTCTGAAAATATGATTTATAAATAAAATCTATTAAATCCATTATCTGTCTGGCGGTAACCCTATAAATGAGATTTCACTACAACTGGAGAATATTTATAAACGTGTGGGAGGTTTCTAAAGGGTTAAAATATATAAAATAACCCTAAACATAGGTCTCTACATAGGATTTTCACCCTTTTGGGGTTCTGGAAGTCCTTGATAAATTACTTATCTATTCAACCATGAAATCCCCAAAACCATAGGAGATACACAGTTATTAAATCAAGATCATTAAATTTTATATTAACATGGAAACCTCTTTGCTCCTGGGGCACCAAGTCCACAACAAGGCGATATATTTTCAAAGGATCATAATCCTAAGAAGCTGCAGCTTCTGACTTTGCAGCCATCAATACATCTATAATAATGTAATCACATTTATAAAGTGCTTTGCATGCATGGTGGGGAACCACATGAACCCACCATTGTTTCAGCACCATCAAGATGAGGACGCTTTTTAACCAGCAGATCTCACACATTAGCTATTAGGTGGTGAAAGGGTATGAAACAATGTAGAAACAGGGATGATTGGGTCAGAATGGAAAGATCAGGACATTGGGATGTAGTCAACTCTGCTCACAAGATGCAAAGGGTATTTTCTGATCAAAAGAAAAGGATCTCAGTTTTATGTCTATCCAAGGATAGCACCATTTTTTATAGTGTCCCCCACCAAAATCTCTTCAAGCAACATCCCAAACTTTCCTGGTTGGGTTCCTATCAAACATGCCAAATCAAACATACGTTAACTTCAGGTTTGGTTAAATGTTCACGAAGTGCTGGTAGTATGTTTCAACCATGGGCAGCTGACGGACGTTTTTTTATAATGAAATGGAATTCATGGTTATATTTAAAAAAGGCAAGTCTCGGGGGTTTAGGCAGCAAAGCGTTCCACACCATCTACTGCCACCCCAATTTTATTGTTTGTATGACATTCTTTTCTTGAACACTGTATTAGATTACGCCAGACATGGCTGTACCTATGTCTCCAAAGGTTTTTCTTTTTTAAATTTTCTATCTTTAGGGAATTATTCAAATGTTTTGGAGATTCTCAGGGGCTTCTTTACAAAATTTTGGGGGGGGCTGGGGGTGCTTTTTTCTTGGAAGAGGCTTTCCTTGCTACTTTTCATTATATCTTTTTTTTACTGTGGAGCCATTGATATTAACCTCAGCATGAGCTAGAAAAGGGCCCGGCATTTTGGATATTCTACTGTGATCCCCTGTGACTCCTGAATGAGTCATCACTGTGTCCTTGGGTATTATGGCAGGCGATTTCCCAGGAAGATTCACCACAGTTCCAACGGTACTCTATTTGGAGATAATGTATCTCCCTGTGTTGCAGTGGGTTCACATTCTTAGAAATGGTTTATACTATTCTTCTTCTCTGGACCTGGTGGTGACTGCGCACTCATGGTGAGGTCAGTAGGTTTTAGATTCAGCAGAGCTGGCTGTAATTTTAAGATCTGGCTGTGTTTCCAGTCAACTTACAGGCCTAATTATCTAACTTCATTACCGGCTGTGGGTGGAGCAACCCTAAGGGGTAATTACCTTTTTTATGCAGACAATACTATATCGTGGAGCCATCTAATGTAAATGTAATAAGCAGACGTTTGAAATTAAGTATTATATATAGTACTTTTACTCTAGGTCTCTTAATTTAAAATTACATTTTATTAAAGACCCTGAAGCTGATAATTTAGCAACCAAATGTAAAATTATAGAATGCTGTTATGTGTGTGTGTGTGTATGTTTTCTGTCTTTGCTTCATTTTAGTGCTTTTTCTGTTTGATTTTTTCATATATTTATTATGACTATTATTTTGAACTTTGTATTTAAATGTTCACTATGTTTCTATGCTTGGTATGTGTTTTGTCAGGCCACTTCTGCTTCGCCGTTGGTTCCCAAAGGCGGGATAACCAGTCTATTTTCATCTTTGATACTTGCTCTCACCCTATCTGAGAGACCCATTGTTCAATTGTGGTTTCATTAATCTGTTCTTGGTGTTGGTGAGTTCTCTTGTGTTTTGGAATATTTGTATTTCATTTTTGATTTCTAACCTCTGCTCTAGCACGGCTACTCTTATTGGATTGTGTTTTGGGACTTTGTTTGCATAGGATTGCCTTGGGCATATCAATTTTGAGCTTTTTGTGCTCATTTATAAATTACAGAGGGTGTGTAAATATGTTTTCACCCTTTATTATACAGCCAAAGTTTTGAGGAATGACTGCAAATATTAATTTTCACAAAGTTGCCTCAGTTTTGTGATGCCATTTGCATATATATTATGAAGAATGAGTCAGATAAATTGCAGTGGTGTAGAAGTCCCTCTTTATGAATGAACTTAATCCTAAAAACCCACTTCCACTACACATTTCCGAGCTTGCCACAAAAGAACTTTAGCAACATCATTTCGGTGATCCTCCTCCTGCCTGGTCAGGAGTGTTGGCCCCGAGGACAAGGCTGGGAATAAACCACTGTCATGCTGATTGAGTTAGAATAGAGGTTCAGTTGTTGTAAAGAGGCTTCAAGGCTTTAAGAAAGTCAGTAAGTGTCTGAGACCCGAAGTCTCCTAAAAGTTGATTCAGCTGTGAGATGGGGCACCATCAGTGCAGGAAGCTTGCTCAGGAATGGCAGCAGGCAGGTGGAGTGCACAGTGAGTGAGGTGAAGACTTTTGGGAGGATGTGCTGAGTGTCAAGAGAGGCAGGAAGAAGCCACATCTCTCCCATGAAAACGTAGAGACAGACTGATATTCTGCAAAAAGGTACAGGGATTGGAGTGTTGAGGACTGGGGACCCAAAAGTGTTTTTCTCTGCTGAATCTCCTTTCCTGACTATTGGGGTATCCTGCTTAACTGATAAAACTTCCTGAGACCATTCATGTGGGGTTGGCTTCTCAGCCATTAGAATTGGGCTCCACTCTACAATTGCTAGAACACAGCCATTAAAAGCCAAAGGATGGTACCAGAAAACATCCTCAGAAACCTTCTCCCAACCACCCAGAACAGTTTGATTTGCAAACAATCTGACTTTCCTACATATGTGGATGACTAAATTCTCGGGTGACTTAATCATCAAAATTTTGGGTCCATGGCCCAAGGAAACCCTCAGACCTTAATCCTATTTGAACTTGTGGAGGGTCCAATCTATCAAGAGGCAGGTGGACCAAAACACAAACCCACAAATTGCCCAATAGGCTCTAAGCATTGATTATGCAAGAATGGGTAGCCATCCAGTTAGCATTTGGCCAAGAAGCTGATTGAAAGCATACCAGGGCAAATTACAGGAGTCTTGAAAAAGGCCAACGCTGTAAATATTGACTCTTTGCATAAACTTAATGTAATTTATCCAATAAAAGCGTTTAGGAAACTTGAAATATAACGCTAAACGGATTCCAAAAAGTTGGGACACTAAACAAATTGTGAATAAAAACTGAGAATGCAATGATGGAGAATACAACAAATGTCAATATTTTGTTGTAATAGAAGCGTGAATGACAGATCCAGATAATTGAGTAAAATGTATGTTTGAAAAATATGATTCAAATTTAGCGGTGTCAACCAAATCCCAAAAAGTTAGGACAAAGAGTAGCAATAAGAGGCTGGAAAAAGTAGATTTTGAACATAACGAGAGGCTGGGTGGCAACATGATTGGGTATAAAAGGCTTCCTCAGGTGTGGTGTCCATCCAGAAGCCAAGATGGGTAAGAGGATCTGAATTCCCTGATATTTGCGCAGAAGATGGTGGAGCAATATCTGAAGGTGTTTCCCAGTGCCGAGACTGCATCTAATATCGGCTGTGCCAACATCATCAGAAGATTGAGAATCTGGAACAATCTCTGTCTTGTGAAATTAAGAGCCATGAAACTCATACTGGATGCTACTTAAGTCTCGAGGCACATAAAACTTCTTTTCTACAAACAAGAGATACTACTGTGAGGGAGTCACGGGTGACAAGGAGCACTTTGAGAAACCATTGTGTCAGTGAACACAATCCATTACCATCCATTGCCAGCTATGAAACTCTACAGTGCAAAGAAGAAGCCATTTCCCCAATCAAGATCCACAGAAACAAGGCATTTTCACTGGAGCCCAGGGTCACATTTAAAATAGAGTGTGTGGAAATGAAGACTGTTCTTAGTCCAGAGCGAGTCACGATTAAAAGTTCTTTTTTGGAAATCTGGGACTTGCCATATCATCCGGACCAAAGGACAAGGACAGCAATTATTATCAACGCTTAGTTCAAGCCTGCATCTCCAGGTAATTGTGGGGTTGCATGAGTGTCTGTGTATGGCATGGGCAGCTTGCATATCTAGAAAGAAGCACCATCAATGCAGAAAAATATTTCAAGGGTTCTAGAACAACGCCTTCTCCTATCCCGAACGCCTCCCATCTCTTTCAGGAAGACCCTGCATTTTTTCAACAAGATAATGCCAGACCACACATTCTGCATCAATCCATCATGGCTGCGCTGGGAAGGATCCGGAGTACTGAGGCCAAGCCCGGTCACGGTCAGGTCTTTACCTATAGGGAGACATTTGAATTGGAGCAAAGAGGCCAAGACTATTGAACAGTTAAGCCTGTATTGAACCAAGAGAATGGGAGAGCATTCCTGTAATAAACTTGAGAAACTGGTCTCCGCGGTCCCACAGACGTCTATTTAAGGGTGTTGCTCACTGAAGAAGAAGGGGAATGCCACACAGTGGTGAAAATGGCCTTGTCCCCAACTTTTTGGGATTGTTGACAACATAAATTCTGAATCAACATATTTTCCTTAAAATGATACATTTCTCAGTTTAAACTTTTTGTTCAAGTGATTTATCATTCTATTCTGAATAAAATATTAAATTTAGCACCTCCATCTATTGCATTCAGTTTTTATTCACGATTTGTATAGTGTCCAACTTTTTGGAATCCAGAGTTTGTAATTATACTTTAGTATACCATGAAACATCGACAAAGATCTACAAAACCTGAAGCAGCAAACTTTAACAGAAAACCATAATAATCATTCTCAAAACTTTTTATTTACCACGACTCTTTGTCAGAGATCCCTCACTGTAAGGAATTTTGTTACTGTATTTTAACTTGGATATTTGTGGCAGATTGCACTTCTGATAATGCTGCTCCCTGAAAGCCAGCAGGTGAGACTTGGGACCTGGTCAGATGAAGTCTTCCTCTGCTTTGGATGCACCCAGCCATTGTGCATGCCCTTGTGAAAGGGTGGTGACGGAAGGCTCTTGCATCCTGCTGCTCCTCTAAGTGTAAAATAAAAGATGTTGGAAAGGAGCAGCTACTTTCTCATAGAACTTTTACTACAGCCAGTCAGTCCGGTGAATATAAAATATTTATGAGATTAAAATCCGGCACCTAAGCAAGTGTCAAAATTGTGTCAGAAAAAGACCGGTAAGACACAGCATTGAGATGTAACGAAGATATCATAGATTATTGTTATTCTTATTTATTTATTGTTTTTGTTTTTCTTTAGTTCTGGGTTTTTAATTCCTTTCTCTCATTTAGTATTAATAGCCATTAGGCTAAAGTGGAAACCTTAGGCCTGATTTTGAAGTTTGAGGGCAGGAGCCTGCACAGTTCAGGAAGTCTTTTTGACATTACAGGCCCTTTTAAAGATTTTGAGCCCTGAAGATTCCTAACAGTGATCATGAAAAGCGCAACCCATTTCAAAATATACTGTGATGTTATGTAATAGCAATATAAAAAATCTGCTGCTAAAACAGAAAATAAAAATCCTACACCACAACTGAGTTCAGAAACTAAAATAGAATGGAGACATAAGGTATATAAGGTTGTTAAATACAGGGATTTTCGCCATTCTTACTGAATCCTTTTAATATTGGTTTGAAATTAGTATTGCCCAGCCTAAGTCAATTACAAACAGAATATGCATCATTATTAAAATAATACTCCATAATTTTGAGAACCATTTGTGGGGTTTCACATAAAAGTACACCTAGCCAGTCCACAATGCCAAATTCATCACGAAAGTATTTCTTTCACTCACCATCATTATGACACACATCTTTTATTTAATAGGTATTGATTCAGATCATATGGCTCTTATGATTAATAGTCACCTAGGATGCACAGTTCTATAAAAGGCGCAGGTGACCAAACATTTTTTATAATATGAGCCTTGAAGTACTGCTTAGGAGAATGTGTTAGCGATGGAAAGAATTGCTTTTGCCAACATAAGTTTACATGTTTTTGTAGTCTAAGTGCTATTCAATTGGTCATAAAGAGAACCGCTAGGCTGTGGAATTCACAATATCAAGAAACTGTATCAGGACCAGGGCATAGCACAGAAAAATATTCAAAAGTAAACCAAGTAGAATGACAGAGTGCATAAGGATGTGAAACACGATATTAAATCAATTAATCAAAAATGGCACAAGATGTAAAACTGTGTGTTCAGAATCATACAAATGTCACAATTGAGGACATCAACTCCTACTCCATATCAGTCCATAACACAGGGTATTAAAATAACACAAAACTAATCATGTAATGAAAGTAAGAGTTAAAGAACAAAATTAAGAAATGAACCCGCTAAAAAAGTAAGTTAGGATAAATTAAATCCCCCAAAAAGTTCTTTGAAAGCACGTGAAAAGAATAATTAAAAGGAGATCTAGCTTAAAAGACTAAAGGATAATGGGGGCACTGTAAGAAGATAAGGAAAAGAAGCTAGGAATTCTGAACCTTTACTTCAGACAGGCCACTTACAAGAGACAATGACATATCAGAACAGAATTTAATACAAGGTAGAAAAATCAAAGTATAGTGACCTCACATTTAGTGATTATCCACAGCTGTGTTTGCAGCTTTACCAAAAGTGTCATTTGCACTAGTCATAAGAACAAAAAGAAAATGGTAGTGTTCAAGGAGCTGCATGTGGACCTCTTTCTTTTTATTTAATTTATTTACTTGTTCTGTTATACGAGACCTGGTAAATTAAATTCTGAGATTAATAGAAAAAAACCTGCGAAACATGCATAGGAGACCTACAAACTACCTGTAGTCATCATTCCAACAAATGAGGATGCCTGACACTTTCAGAAAAAGATAATTCACGATACAATCTTTGAAAGTGGGTTCTCTACTTCAGAGGTTGTAGGAGGAGTTGTCCATCTTGCTGTGGTGCGGTGTCATGTAAAAATCAGATAAGCCCTGTAACAAATAGCTGCAGCACATGGGTTTATTAATTAGAATTGAAGACTTAACCACTTAAACCAATGGCATGAATTTAATGGAGTTATTCTCATTTTAGATTTTTGCTTGTCCTTGGTAGTGTCAAGACACTCAGATTACTGACATTATCGATTTATCACCATTTGGAAACTTAGTTACTATAGTGCTACACGTCATTAAATTAACATGCATATACACACACAGCTGGGGAGTGACATCGTGGCGTAGTTTAAGGGTGAGAGCAGACTTGGTCATTGTTTGCACCTAAATATAAAGGTGTGGCAGGGCGACCATGGACCTTGCCCCACTAAGGACGGCTGGAGAAGGAAGGTCCAGGAGGGGCATCCATCTTTCCCAGGGCGCAAGGCTGGATGCGTGCATGGGGGTGTGGTGGTTTGGAGCCATGGACTGCACTTCCGCCACCACAGTGCACTACAGGATGGTCATTGCGGAAGGACCTGGGAGCCATCGGTGCACATTATAAAGAAACTCCATCAAACAGAGCCGGAGTGGTGTTAGTGGACAGAGCTTCTGCGAGAGGAGAGAGAATGGAGGCTGTGGAAGAGAAGAGAAGGACTGTGATAATTATCAAGCTGGTGTTTTGGGTACTATGTGTGCTGTATAAAAGAAAAAATTAATAAGCGTGTGTGTTCTGGACATCTATTGGCACATCTCTCGAGGTGTCTATCTGTGTCAGGCTTCATTCACAGAGGTACTTTCTTGGGCAATTTAAAAATCTCGTCAGGTGTATCTAACACATTTTGTTTGTCCTGCTTACTAGCTGGAAGTGTCATTGAAAATTAATTTATTTTGTGTTTGCTGTTGTTTCGAGTGCTAATCATTTTTTATTTCGTTTGTTTTATATTTTGTAGTAATTATTTTCAGTGAAATTCTAGCCAGTGTGTAAAGAGTTAAAGAAATGCAAAGAGAGGAATTGGAGGAAGTAAGTTTTCTTTTTAGGGGTATAAGAAAACCAAAATACAAAAATTCCCAAGGTAAGGACATTACCCAAGACACTTACAATCATTTAACTTCAGCACTTTTCCTTGCTAAATACTTAGTAAAGGTTTTTGATGATAGCAGCAGGGAGATAAAGAAACATAGTCAGGGGAACAAAGCCAAATTCATTGCCAAAATTGAATGCAGTGGTGCCTGATTTACATTATAACCTAAATCAAAAGTACCAACACAAGATCAGTATTCTAAAGGCAGTAAGGTTAATTATCACTAAAATATCACACATTAACTTTGGGCATTATACCCACATATGCGGTGCCAGCGCTAAACTTACCGCGCGCATTAACAACGTCAAGATTGACCGGCTTCTTTGACCACTCCTGCTGTGGCAACTGGGAGCCACATCAAGTCAAAATGACTCATAGAATGGTTGTTTGGCACCCATATGCAAGAAATAAGACGGCATTAAGTGATACTATAAATTCATCTTTTCAAAATGTCTCGTAGGAAGAAATGAATGTTATTTTCTACAGTCCCTAGGGTTCCAAAACCCCGCAAACATACTTTTTAAAATTATCCGAAAAGAGAATCCACAACTCCGCTTAAAAGTGCTGATTATACTTCAATAACATTTCTCATTTATGGTTTGTTTACATTTTTTTACTGCTAAGCCACCTGTTTTTGTCTTGGTAGGGTAATATTTCTCTTTCCCCTATTGTATTATTAATATATGGCCTTTGTCAGAATGCCCCTCAAATCTCATGGACTTACCACTGTTACTTCACATGGATACTTCTCACTAATGTAACACTAATATTACCATTTACTTTGCCTAAATTCTAGGCAGGAACATACAAAATATTTATCAACTTGTGCAAAATTTCATCAAGTACTATATCTTAAATGGTGCGGCTAATGATGTCACCTTCAACACAACTTAGTTTGTCCCTTAGGCATAGCAACAACTGGTAACTAAAAATGGGGTTAAAATCTCGCGATATAAATGTGAGAAGAAATAAATAATAGAAAAAGTAGTGTAACAGGTATAAGAAGGTTGCGTTTTCTGGGACTGATTGGTAAAACATTTTCCTTGATTACCTGTAACCTAATCAAAAATGTATTGTTAGTCAATCAAGGACATGTATTTTCCCATCCTTTGGGTTTAACGCCACAGCTATAAAGGCGATGCAGTGGTGAAAGAAAGCATACGCCAAAGGAATACTTACTTGCACATTCAAGGGCGATCTCTGCTAAAATCCATTGACCTCGATATAGCCACCCAACATATCTCTTTAAGGGACATAGCTTTAGTTGCATACAGAGTTGAGAAAGTAAAACAGGAATGCTTAAATGCCTCCGGCTTCGTGAGATATTGCTCTTTAAGCCATTCCATTGTTTATGTTTTGGGTCGCATTCTCTTGCTGGAAAACAAATCTTCTCCCGAACTTTTGGGTTCTTGCAGACTGCATTAGGTTTCCCTTCAAAATTTTCTGTATTTTTGCTGTATTCATTTGCCTTCTATGCTCAAGAAGCCTTCTAGGCCTAATGCAGAGAACAACCCTAACATATTTTTAATAAAAATACTACTGATTCTCAGTAGGGATGATGTGTTTTTGAAACAACTTTGTGATGTGTTTAATCTGTTGGTAAAAATCCATCACTTTACAAGACCAAATGGAACCTTCTTACAGCTAAGTTTTTATAGTCCCCATAATAATAATAATAATACATTTTATTTATAAACTTTCCCATGTTCAAGGCTCATCAAAGGAGTCACAGAAAGAACCTTTGGGTTATATGTAATATTGGATACAAATATTTTCACCATGAGAACACTAGAACAGATAAATACAGGATGTGCAAAGCAATAAATAGAATAAACTGGAAAAAGTAAATCAGAGTAAAATACCAGAATTTAATACTGGAAAGCCCTGGACAAATAACCTAATTTGTGAACGAAACACACACACAGATTATCTGGAGCATCTCGACAGAGTGGGCTAAAGAAAGACAGCATATTAGATTTAAGTTATAAAACTACTTCCCTGAACAGATGGGTTTTCAGTTTAACGAAAACTTGGTACGGCATTGAATGGCACAATATTAGCAAGGTGACTTGTCTGCCTCTACGGTACACTGGCGGCCTTGAGAGGGTGCAGCAACGGACAGTTACGACCGAAGTAGGCACCAAACAACACTGTGACGTACGGCGGTGCAGTGTGGCAATGACTGAAATTGGCGGCTGGCACAGGCGAGATCAGAGTTCCGCAGGACTTTGCTGCGCTGTAGCAAATTTATGTGAAATCATAGAGTATGCAGGCTCATACAACATACCAGAAACCTGGTAACATTTTGTCAAAAATAAATGTTATTTGTTGATTTGATATGTTAAACAATTTAGCTTTGTGTTCTTTTTTTAAAAATAGGAGATAAAACAAAAAAAAAATTAGCTAAAAGGTTAAACTACTAGAGGGCCGGTGCCAGAATACCCAGAGTGTGTTCTCCCATTTCGAGACTGATAGAATCTATCGCGCTCTTGTTGCTCAAATGCAGCACTGAGGTCCTATGCTCAGGAATTATAGATTTTCAAATGCTAAGAAACACATTTCCACACAAATGTTTCCTCCATGTTCCCCAATGTCTAAACACAACACCCTTTTCTAAAAGCTACATAAACGCAACCACACCTTCTACTTCAAAACTCAAACTTCACACCAAAAGGCATCTCAGAAGCTTTCCAAGAAATGTAAACACTATACACATCATTACACATTACAGCAAAACAATTGAAAACACAATGCTCAATTTGGCAATTTCTTTGTTCATAACTGCCAATGCATATTTTTTAGAAACTTTACAGTAACAGGATCTTGTAGATCTCTGCAGAGGATTGGAACATTTAGATTTGTGAGTTTCATATGAAGGTATAAATCTATGAAAATTCTGCATGTACACTACTGTAACACAACTTCGTGTAATGCCAAAAACAGAATCTATTGCACACAACAGTACTCTTGAAAACATGATCAGGGTGTGAAGTTTTTTATTTGCTTTATTCACCACACACTACAATCATAATAGGCATCGCCATCTTCGGCTGGGCTGTCAGGCCACATCACCTCATTTCACATCTGGGCTATATTGTCTCTTGCCAGGCACATACAGGAGGCGCCCTGGAATGGCGAATCCATCCTTGAGAGCCTCCGCTGGGATGTCAACACAGGCCAACTCCGTATTGCCCCTTAGGAGGGTTCTCTCTAGTGTGCCTTCGGTAGTCTGTCACTTGAAGCCTTCCATCTCCACGGTGAGAACTTTCCTCTGTAGGGTTCAGGGAAAGTTAGGGTGGCAGACCTTCGAACGTTTAAAAGTGGTTACTGTTGGTACTGATGGGGAGCCACTTTGCTGTAATTTCATTCTGTTCTGTGGGCTTTGGACATTGTCCAAATAGTCACATTAATGTAATGTGCAGGCCAGGATGGTGTTGTTGGCTGGTCAGGAGGATGTCTTTTTAGCTCACTAGGAAGGTGAGGAGGCGTTGGAGGCTGTTGTAAGACCAAGGACAACACATGCCACACAGTGGACAGAAGCCCTCCAGACCCAAGAGCCTCAGTGATGGCTCTTTGGCCAATGATGTCACAGGTTTCTTTGCCGTTTCCTGGGAGTTGAAGCCAAGCCTCATCCAGGAAGAGAGGTACTCTGTGAGATACAAGCCGCCATACAACTGTAATATCCTCTGGCAAAAATGTGAAGGGTGCACAGTGTTCAGACAACATCAATCAGGTAGCACAGTGTCCAGGAAGCCTAGTGGTGTATCCACTAAATGTACTGTAGACATGGATGTATACTTACTTGCATACTCATAATATAGGTCTTTGTGTCGCAGGTTGGCTCCAAAGGGAACCCTATAGACCTGTTCATCCACATCTTTTGGCCTTGGGAGGGGCACAAGGTCTGTGTGGCCAGAAAATGACATCATCACTGCTTTCAAAGTTGACATTATTAGCAGCTGGCTTTTGTCTCTAGTCTCCGGGTCTGATGAAAGTTGTTCTCACAAGACACACCTCCACAATGAGGGTTTCTATTGTGCCCTTAAAATATGGCAGCCCTCCACCTCTACGTGGCATTCTTTCAACTCCTAAGAAGAAAGAAACATGTGTTGTCAATTATTGACATGTTTTAATACAACGGTAACAACTAGTTTGAAATCAATAGACTACTTTCCACAGGCTTGTAAACTGTATTGTAATAAAGCAATAGGTAATACCTGTTGTGTTGTCTGAATGCCCTGATAATGGTGGCCACGGTGACCCTACTCAGGTTTGGACTCTTAGTCCTGCTTCCAGCCATTGTCATGCCATGGACCGTGACATGGTCGCGTGACACGAACTGCTCACATCTGGAAATCCTTTAATGATGGTGCGAGGTTGTCTTGCTTCTCCACCTCCTGGTCCTTCTCCTCTCCCTTGTTAGCCTCTCTCTTCTCGTTGGCTGCTCACCCTCTTTACTCTCTGATTTGAACTCCCTCTTCCCTCGTTGGCCTGCTCCTCTTCCTCCTCTGATTTAGACTCCTCTTCCTCGTTGGTCTCTGCTCCTCTTCCCTCTCTGATTTGAACTCCTCAACCACGTTGGCCTGCTCCTCTTCTTCCATGGCCAGCTCTTCTCCCTCCTCCTGACTCAATTCACCCCTGACTCTGTGCACTCTGGGCTTTGCTTTTTCTTATACAGCCATGGTCCCCACAGCATTAATAGCAACAAATTATGTCTTCAATTTTAGATTGAATTCTGCGTGTAATGAATGACGCCAGAGTGTGTTCATTGTGTTGGAAAATATTGTTGACTATGCTTGAGCATTTTGCATCACAGGTTCTTTTGAATATATGTTTTATGAAAAATGTGTTTAGATTTATGAGAACGGAGGGATTGTGTTTTGTAGTTGTAATGCTTCTAACGGAAATGTATTTATGATATTGGAAAATGATGGCTAGATTTAGTAAATGTGTTTTAGACAACTGGTCATTTGGTTTAGAGGATTAGCTTTTGTGTTTTGCTTGTTTGAAGAAAAACTGTAATATGCTGGTTTTTGTCCAGCGTCGCTGCTACCATAAAGCAAATCATTAGTTACCCCAGCAAGGCAGCTTCGCGGCTGTGCTGCACTCTGAACCAGACTGAGAGGGTTCCATCAATTTATTAGAGTTAAGTATTGATTTGAGTTGGGAAGCTTAGTAGAATAGGCACACAGAAATTGCTTCTAAGATTACTATGATCAGAGACCGGGCTGCCAGACACTGAGGGATATAGAGCGTTTTTAAAGTTGCTGGTACAGAAAGCCAGGCTACATCAAGGGATGTATTTTTATTTATTTATAACAGTCAGGATTATGGTATGAACACAGGATTTCAAGAGTGATACCATGAACGTTGGGGATCGGGTCTAGTACATAGTGGCGTTTGGCTCATCTTGCTCAAAGCTGATCATTATGGCAAATGTAGGTGTGACTGATGAACGCATTTTAGAAGGAGCTGCATGGTTGAGGACAGGAAGATATAAATGGATGATGGGTTTATATTGGTTAATTTATTTAAGATCTTTCATTTTATTATGGAAAAATGGAGAATTTTCACCAACCTTCAGTAGAGGGAGGTAACTGGACCAGATGGTTATTAACTACGAGAACAAAACCCGCCGGAGTTATCACTTTCATGTTACCCATAATAAAGTCTTCTTGGCTGCATAGTGCATATTTCGCCCTTTGAGGTCAGAGAGCTGGATATGCAGGTGAGATTAATCTTACATGACATTCTTTTAAGTGTTTGACTGGCATAATTCTCAATTATACCAAAGTTGAGCGTTTGAAGGAACCTCCTTATTGTTTTAGAAGCTGACATAACTGAGTGCTGGACTGAAGGGAGCTGGAGTTATAGTTGTCGGCCAGACTATCTGGGTTGATGGAGCAAGGAGACAGAAGAAGATCAGAGGCTAGATTCATCAAGAACAGAGGAACCACAGATATTTCGGGTTTCTGAAAAGAAATTCAAGCAGTTTCTGGAATTAACCCGACGGATGGCGCAGGCGATCTCGGCTCTCTTACGAACCCTGTCCGACTCCAGACACCGGGTAAAGTCAAGGTTGCAGGCTTCGTATTTAGCTGATACCGGCACTCTCACACAATACTCATATGAAATCTACAACTAATCACTAATAGCCAATTCCTCCCAGGCCGAATTGCCACCCTTCACCCAGCTCAGCTGGCAGGTCACCACTGGGCTCCCATAGTCCTTTTACATATATCCTGGCCGGAGGTGAGGCTCACAGTCCCCAGTCCAGCCAGGCTCTCTGATCGCTTCCAAGATTCAGGTACAAGTCCCACGGAGCCTGTCATTCCTTGTCACTCGGGCGTGGGCTTCTGCATTATTCCTCCTGCAGGCGTCTCCCCTGGTGGCCCCATGGGCATCCAGCACCACGGGGCTCGTGCAAAACCGATATCCGCGTGCCCTGCTGATTTTGGGGACTTTCCATGCACTGAGGGGCGCCTGGCGGCAGGGGAGTGGCGGGATAAATGGCTGCCCATTCACCCACAGTATTCACCTCCCAGCGACAAATTGCTAATTCAGGAGCGGCCCCACTGCCCCGAGGAGAGTCTTCCTCCAAGGAGGACGTTCAGTCAAGCGCAGCCTAATCTGACACTATCTTGTTCTGGAGAATCTAGGGAATATTAGTCCATTGACAGCTTGTCCACTCTCTTCAAGGACAAATGTTGCCAAATGTGGCCCCAACCTTCGGCACAAAATAACACTGCCTCTGTCCTCCTGGTATTCCCTAACCCTCTTGGGACTGAAAACAATTGGAAATGTTAGGTCCACTTTTCTTTCTGCTGGGAAAAGAAACCCCTGCAAGCAACTAATTACTTTTCCCTCTTTTCCCTTCTTGTCTAAGGAGACCCCCGTTTATTTTCAGGATCTCCCTCATTTTGTTTCAAGTTTTCTACAGTCACAGGCCTCTGTATTTGTAAAAGACCCTTTACTATCTGCCTTTGAATTTAAAATGACCCGGTGCTTAGCGTCTTTAGGGGTTGCCTGGCTCTGGGAGCCAGGCACTGTCCGGCTGCCTGGCTCGATCAATCCTTCCCTCCGCCCGGTTGATCCTTCGTAGCCTAAATTTGTAACCAAAGATACGCCCGTGTAATAACCGCTACTCATTTCAAAATCGGGCCCGTTACACCGTCCCTATTACTTGTTTTACGGTACCGACGGCTCCCTGTACCTCCACGCATTTTGTCATCTTGGAAACCACCGTCGCTGCATAGGCCCTCACACTTTTCTAACGGCTCTCTGGCTGCTGCTCCCAACTCCTCAGCGGAGAATCTTTTCCAGTGGTCTTACCCACCCCAGGACATGCAAGGGAAACTATTGCAAAGCTCGACTAAGCGTTCGAGGTTCCATGGAAGTCAATATTGTTTGCGGTGACGGTAAGGCGAACGGGAGTACTTCTGACACGTGCTCTGGGCCCTGTCTCATGGGAGCTTCCTGGGATTTGAGTCCTGAGATTGAAGGTTGCCTCTTCGACGGGCTGCTGGTCTGTTTTATTTAATTTTGTAACATACCGACTAACCATTTCCAAACCTATACCTTTTTATGGGGTGGTGGTTGCCTCAACTCGCCTCCCACCTTCCCCCCTTGAATGTCCAAAGTCCCTTACTTCCCAGGCTCGGCGCCAAACAGCGGGGCCAGCGGATCTCCTCTGCCCGGTGGTTTAAATTTACACTTGTCCTCATGGCTACAATGTCTGATACGTCTCCAGAAAAGTACTCCTACTTGCCTTCCATTTTGAATGATTTTGGGAGTTTACTTCCATTGATGTGGTGAGTCCTGGCATGTGTCTTCTCAGGTTCTCTGCCACAGAATTTTGATACAGGTCCTCCGCAGTAGGCTGGAAGGAGTATCACTGCGACTACGCCACTGTGACAGATAGGGAGCACTCGCTCCTTGGAGCCCTGTCGACTCTAGACACCCAGGTAAGGCCAAGTTCGACTTTATTATTTTGCCACAGTGTACAAAGCTTCTCTCCACACAATACTCCTTATAAATCACAATAATACACTAATAAACTAATTCCTCCACTCTAAATAACGTTTGTCTTGCACTTCACCAACTCAGCTCGCTTCATCAGGAGCTCCATAGTCATTCCATATGTCCTGACCGGAAGTGTTCCGTCCCAGTCCATGTGACCTCGTCCCTTCGGGTCAGGTGCACCTTCACCCAGGAAGCCTGTGAACCCTTGTCCCACGTGTGCTTCCAGGAGGAAAATACCGTTATTAGGTCCTGGCGTCTCCTAGTATTCCTGTGGCATCCAGCAGGGGCTGCCTCCCACACAATGTCCATGATGCCCTGCTGGTCTTATGGGGACCTCCATGCAGGGGAAAAACTCCACCTGGGCGGCTTGGGAGTGTGGCCAGGATAAACCTGCCCGACCGTACCCACAGGTAAGAAGAGGTAATGGGACAATGAAAAGTGCTGCTTTATGATCAGAGTCCCAAATCACTGCTATAAGGTTGCCCAGATAAGCCAAGATGTACAGATCAGATCCACAATATACGGCCACCAGGTAGAGCCAGGAAAATCAACACGTTGCGCAAATCAAATCAGTCAGTAAGGATAGGAATTCATTCCCTTAAGTTTACATGTAGAAATGTCAATATGAATGTTAATTGCCAAAATGACGATCTGGAAAGGAAAGTTAAAGAATATTATTAGTTCAGTCGGGTCCAGATAAAAGAAACCCTTTGGATTTTTGGAGGACGATGGAGAACAATGAAGATATGACCAGATTTTATTTACTGGTTTGAGAGCCAGACACTAGAAAGACAGTGGACAGTCAACTGGGATTTGCAGCGATTACAATCTAGCAATTACCTTACCCTCCGCCTTGTCTTGACTGCGAGCTCTATGAATTAAATGTATTCTGGATGGGGTTACTTCTGTGAGGGCAGCTAATATTGTTTAGTTTTTTTAAGTTTCTATTAGGCACTTATATCAATTTTTGGTTTTAATTATTTTCTCACTATAGCATACTCTGCTGGCTCCACCCGCGTAATAGTGAAACAGGACAGCGAGTAGGGCCCCTGCCCTGGCTTTCCTACTCCTGATATCACGCCCCTCCCCTCAGCCTGCAGCCTCTGTCTGGGATTAGGTGTGAATATGACCTCCTGGGAAGTAGGCAATGATTTATACGATGAGGAGAATTCACAAAATCACAAATGTTCGAAAACGAATTCTAAGAAAAAGAAATACAGTCAAAATCTATTAGAAGTAGTTCTATGGATTCACCAACTTCAAGCAGATGTAAAGATATACCGAGGCTGGGCGTGTGGTGAGAGGCCCTCCCACCTCCCTTCCCTTGGCCTGCTTTGCGTCTCTCTCTCGATTCATGCAAATAAATTGGTAATGCAAGCGAGGAACTGCTGAAATGCCTTACTGTGCTGAGAGTCTCAAGTCAACTTCCAGAATATTCAAGCAAATTATTGGGAAAAAACCAGATGAAATCGTTAAGTAGTTCACTCGTGAAAGTGGACAGATTTATACACAGGGCAGACAGACAGACATTTGGAAGTTTTTATATGGAAGTGCACCAATGCTTTCATTAGAAGTCTTGAATTCCAAGCAATGCAATATTAGCTGATGAGGGTTCGTATTTGTACTGAGTTATTTTAGCATATTGAAATACTTATTTCTTATTTTGAAAGTCATAGAATAGGTTAGCCACTTGTATTCCTGAGCAAGTGCATCATTAGACTTTTAGTAGCAGCCTGGTGGTGGTGGCCGCGACCTGATAAGCAGGCCCTGCACAATGTTTGAGCCGCACAATGGCAATGTCTTTTAGGACATTTCAGTCAAAACAATTTCTCTGGATAAACTACCGACTAATATGAAGGTTTATCACAAAAGAATCATAGCATAGGCATAAGAAATACTTATCTGACATTGAGAAAGCAACACAGCACAGCAGAGAAGATGAGACAGGCAGGGTGCAGGGTGGAGCACATGGGTAAATGTAGAAGCAGCAAAAAGCAAGAAGAAACAAAGTAGGAGATATTACAAAGCTACACATAAAGGGCCTTGTAGATTGGGGTTTTCAACCTTGACACCATACATAGCAAATTATTACCAGGGCGCAATTCCTCAGAGTCACAGCCTGGTGGATCTAATCCCATCAGATCACTTTGTAGCGGTGCCCACAGATTTAGTGTTTAAATGCTCAGTTCTGTGTGTCTCGTTTCTGACTGTCCAATGACTGTGTGGCAGTTAATGTTGTCCACATAAGGAGGGCCGGATGATGGGAGGGTTTCACAACCGCTAATCTAGGAAAGCACCCATGGCCTTCAATCAATCCCAATTACTGCCAAATGCAGGACTATTTAAAGGAGAAGACGAGAGCCTGGCACACGAGAGAGAGAGGAGGCGGCAGGGAGGCCTTCACCCACTTGCCCTACCTACCTCGCCTACCTACCTACCTCATTTCAAATACCTTTTGGGTTCAATCCTTCCCAAACACTTGGACCCTAGTTTTGTTTTCATTTTCATCCGGACTGCACTTTCCAACCCTGCTTGCTGCTGGGGGCCGGGGTCCAAATCATCGGTATTCGCCCGCCCGAGGAATCACGGTGGGGAGTTGGTCAAGGAAATACAAGCTGCCGCTAAATCTGGTACCCGTATTCAGGGCATTTAATTCACGATAACCGGACTCGGGACCGCGATCATTTCTGCACTGAATCATTTTGTCGTTTGTGGTGTGTATTTATGTTACGTGGGCGAGGGAGGGTTTATATATATATTTTGGATTGTTAAGTTGGAATATTTGGGTGTGCATTTGTCTTTGAATTGTATCGGAATTTATTCTGTTGTTTCCTGTTTAATTTTACATTCACCGCCTATTACGTGTCTTTTACGCTACAAACCCGTCGATTGTAGGAAAGTTTATTTTGTGTAGAGATGCGACGACAGGAGGCTACTCAGTAGGTGCATCCAGGCCTGGGTCTTGGAATTGTGTGGCTGCCATTTAGAGATAAGGGTGTGGTTACAACTATCTGAGTTATTCCTTGTTGGAAGCATAATATGGAGAAACAGCAGCAATCCAGCATATCCATTGTAATCATTGGAGCCAGAACATACAAACCTGGGTCTCACAATTACAAAAAAATGTTTCTATAGAGTAAGATTGTCAGGCGGGGCAGGCGGTGAGGAGTCCAGTGAACCACGAGAGGAGCTAAGAGCCCAGTCAAGGAGCCAAGGTCCATAAGGCCATTCCAGGAAGTCAGTGGTTGGTCAGAACCGTCGGGAATATTTAGCTTCTTCTAACGACTTGCTCCGTTGAAGTGCCCCACCATGAGATCATCCGAAATTGTCCCATATTGGTTGTAGGCAAATAGAAGGGGTGGAACCGGGAGCAGTACAATGTTAATGTGAATTTTGAAAAAGTGTTGATAACAGGGAGGAGCGGTGGCCATGCGCCATTTAATCTCATGCTCCTGCAGGAGGGAGTCGCATTTGATTGGTGAAGCGGTCGGTGTCGATTTGTTATGTGCACAGTATATCCATCATGCCCAGCCCTCTCCTCCACTCTTCACATCTCTTGGCGATGATCCTTCTTCACTGACATTAAATATTCTTGCATAATCAACTTCTATTTTTTGTGGATGGCCTACATTAGGCAATTTACAGCTTGAATTGCCTGTATTTTCCATTTGTAATAGTTGATTTAGTTAGTTCAAGGGATGTTCATTGATTTTGGATAAAGCGTATTTTATCTGCAGGTTCGCGGGTGTTCTGTCTCTTCATTGAGTGGAGGTTGAGGCGCAATTCTAACTCACCTGGTTTTGAACCTTCCTGAAGGTACAACCGCTACAATCAACTGAAATTTATGACTACAAGTCGTTGATCTCCATTGAATTAATTATGGGACTTCTAAAACAAGTGGAGTACTCAGTAGGCTAGTTTGGATACTTCACCCACGATACTAAAGTGCATGCCCATGCAATATAGACATATGGGTTTGTAATGAATTTGGGCATTTGCATGGTGATCTATATTCACTTTGACATTGTCAGAAAAAGCCAAAGTCAAACCCATTATAGTTAAATACTCATATCATCGTTTCTACACTAGCCCAGACAGGGCGCCACGATAATGCAGGGGCCACTTACACAAAGCTAATTTGGGAAATGCCAGCTTCTTTTCACTGTCTGCCGATTGGGAAGGGCTTTTAACCACGACAACAATTCAAACAGGATAAAGCTCAGAATGCTGGATCCCAAGTATCAAAATGCACCACCATGCCACCTACACAGACAGCAGAAATCCGAGGAATATTGCTTCTTTGCTTGGAATGAAATAACATGATGTTTGAAATGACACTATATTTATTGTCTAGGAGAATCAATGGTGTCTAATTACCTATCGACCTAAGCATGCCCTTTACCTTGTCCTACCTTTGTAATCGTGTAGTCTTGCTCATTTCTAGATGGACCACAAGTGCAATTGGTCATTTTAAATTTTTTGATATGTATTGCTGTGCTCGGTATCATGGATGTTGATCAGCTGCAGGCGATCGCGGGAAGAACGCCACAGTATGCGCCCATGTTGTTATGGAGCTCTGTTTGCAAACACCAGATAATTAAAAAGCATCCAACAAGAAGGTAGTTGCAGTTGTCTGAACTTCTTTCTGCTGCAGGAACACTTACACTCAAATAAACGACAGGTAAGGGCGGCACGTTTTGACAGGAGATGATCACGAGTCATATATTCTCAGAGTTAGAATAAACAACAAAGTGACTTTGTTTGTGGAAGGCGGTTTTTACTTGCTTCCAGTAACTGTAATTCGAAAAAATTACTACTTGTATTAAAATTCCCTTTTAAAGTTGGGCGATTCATTTTCATCCTATCTATACAGTGAGGATGGCTTGGCCAACTCAAAGAACAGCTTCACTTTGTTCCATTCTGATGTTTATTTTACTATGATGAGAATTAAATTAAAAAGTTGTAAATGTCAGGGGTGTTCTATTTAAATAATGCTAGATGAATACATGAGCTCACTCAAAAGAAATTAAACAACCGTTAACTACACCCAGTAACATTAGGCACTTTTCCCCACGTTAACATATTTTTCTATATTGGTCGCGAAGATTCCAGAGTATTTATAGTTAGGCTGCCTCAGTAGATGCCGGTTAGTGACCCACTGATGTGTAATGAATCGTTTCAGACGTTGGCAGAGCACACTTGTGCAGAAAGTGGTAGCGGTCAGTTACTAGAAACCCTCACTTTGCATCAGAAACTGTAAAGGACAGAGCAGACAGCAGGGGTGGCTTGGATATGCGAACCAGAAGTGGTTACCTACTGCGCATGAGAATTAAATGGTATGTATTCAAGTAGGCTGTTGGTAAAATGATTCCATAACAGCTGAAGAGAAAAAACAACGAAGGGGAATGTCTGAGAGATTAAATGTTTTATTCAAGCCTCCATTTTGTTTTAGGTGAAAACTGGAGATTTAGCTGTGTTTCCTCACTTTAGACTTTAAAGAAAGCATAACATGGTCTGTAATGTCTGTTGGAAGTCAAGAGTTAAAAGAAAGACTCACCGAATAGGTGAACAAAAGAACAGCACATGGTGAAGACGCCTACAGCTAGGAGGTGTTTCCCAATAAATCTTTAGGGTCTTGGAAACCACAACTATCCAAAAGCAGACTCAAGTATTGTACTTCTGTTTGACCTTTTCTCAGAAAAGAGATAAATGTAAACATAAAACTATTACACCGAGAACAAATAACCATAATCCATATTTTTTGGGAGCCCTCTGCTCACTTTTCTGAAAAGATCATTTAAATGATATGCATGGTAATTTCTCCCATGGGGTCAGCTTTAAAGAAAACAGTAACTGAAGACCACAAATTTCAGGGGAGTATCATTGTGTGATAATAAGTTTTGTGTATTAGCAACTGACTCTTGATTTTGCTGAATTAGCACATTAAAGAGATTACAGGTATGTGGATTTAGTATGTATTGCTCCAGTCTAAGCTCTTATAACTGTGGCCAGGGAAAGGCTACATGAAGATGGTTGCTGGATTATTCTAGAAAGTCCCAATATCTGTCTATCCACCTAATAAATGGTTTTATTTCGGCACTCACATAGGTTGTAAGAATAGTATTGGTCTGTCAGGAATCCAAATGTCATGTTCTGTTTTTTTTCACCAGCTTCTTTAAGGTTCAATCACCAAAGTAATTTAAGTAAATGTGGTTACACTACATTAGTGTGCTCTCACAATCCAACTTTGTATCTATTTGAGAGGTGGACATCTTGCTCTTTGCAGGGGCATTTCCCCTCTTTGAAACTGCATTTGTGTTAGATTGGGCAGATTGCATTAGAGAAAGAAATAGGGAGACCGGTAGCAGCTAAATCAAGGTTGAAATTCAACAATATGTCAGTAGGACATATGGAGAACACATACACTGTAAATATATAAATAGATATGCTTGTGAAACATAATTCAATGATCCTTATGTTTTAGTGGTGAAACTGAATACTGTATAGGTTCTGGGAAGACAAAAAAAAAAAAATCTCATAAATTAAAATTCACTTGAATTTTCAGGATGCTTTTAACATTTATGCCGCCTGTTCAAAGGAGTAGAAACAGAAATCTATTTGAGTGATCCTTGATAATGTTACTGTGGTGTAACATTCACAGAAATACAAATAAACAAAAACACAATAAAATCCTGATGAATAGATATAGATAGATAGATGAACCAATTTGTTTTAAATAATAGATACAAAATAGTAGATTCCACTATAACGCTGTCTTTGGCATGTAGAGGTCAGATAGATTGACATATTGATGGAAAGATTACTATGGATTGTCTCAAAAATATGTATTTATTATTTTGATAGATGAATAGATAGATAGATAGACCGAGACAGACAGATAGATGAGTGAGGACAGCATATGGGTCAGCTGTTGCTGTTGGTATACAAAGAGATACAGTACTGTTTCCTGACACTAGATAATTTATTGGATTCATTTTTTGGTATTGGTGTGTTTATGATGGTACTCAGTTTTGTTTTAATTCTCTCCCTTACTACTACTCGGGGGGTCCAAGTCGTCAAATAACTAGTTGCCTTTTTAATTAGCTTGTTCATTGGTGGGCATCTCTTGAAATATTAGTTTTCAATGACACAACACAGCATTAAAATTACACCAATAATCACAGAGTTGAAGACGTGATGTATATCACTAAATAGAAATGAAAGAGCAATATAGACACAATGCATAAATGCCTCCTAAACCCACCCTAGACTGTTATGCAGTACATACTATAATTATAGATATAGGGTATGCTTGATGCTTTTTTTAAATTGATTTTAAGAAACTCTTTTCTTTTTTAGAAGATCTGTTTCTTCTGCTAGTTTTATGTGCCATCTGGTGGCAGTATGCCACATGCAGCAGCTCTAAAAGAGGCCATTCTAAAATATGCATCTTTAGCCAGATTTTAAATGCTGACACTAATTAGGCATCCCTCTACTTGTTGCTGGTAGATCACTGAGGATCATTACTCGGGCGTGTATTATCTGGCTTCACCACACACCGTGATCTCCAGTACAGATTTAATAAGTTCCGTAAGAGGCCAAACTAATAACATCACGATGATTCACATTATTGGTTTAATATCAAGTTGACTGGCAAAAATAATTTTTTTGATCTTCCTCAGGGTGCTCTCTTACAATGACAATTTCTATGGAATATGATGGTACATTTTATTTTTCCATATACTTGAATTGTAAGGTTGAGGATATTTCTAATGTTCAATAGGCTTGGCATTCAGTTAATTTAGAATCAGACGACAGCTCTCATTCAAGAAAGTTGTACAGGTTTCCATGTATTTTTCACTTAAAGCTAGAACTCAGACATTTTGACTAATAGTGAATAGTATTGCATTTTACTACAAATCCTCACCTACACTACAGTGGGGAATTGTATACTCTGACTTCAAAATCAGTAGTTATTCACTCATGCTCTTTTCACTTTTGAGCTGATCACTAGAATAGAATAGAAGAGCATCAAAAGAGCTTTGCAGTGTACATTTACTGGATGCCTGAGTACATTCACATATCAGTGAAAATAGAATTTTATATGTCGGTATGATTTTTCCCTTTGCTAAGATACTTTACAAAAATATCTGACACTAAACTCTGGGGCCATAATGTAATACAAAGATCTCTTTTATGAAAAGTCAATAGCCCCAACAGAAAAGTGAAGTGGTGCTTTTTCTTAAGCTAGATGTTTAAAAGCAATTTGAAAAGTATTATGAAAACCTAAAAACACACTCAATGATTCAACATAAATTTATTTGGCCTTTACAATTTGAATGCTGGTATCGAATTATACACAATGCAATCACCCTTTAGCTAAATAATTCAGTGCTAATGATAACTTTAGCATTTTTTTCATCATTTAGTATTAATAATCACTAATGGATGTACTAATGCTGTTTGCGTGATAAAGGAAAGGCAGTGATGACCAAGCTGAAATTCTTTAAATGGAGATGTTTACACAACTTTTGAATTGTTAGGTCAGACATTATTATAATAATTTTATCATTACATTATTACATTACTTTATAAAAGGGGTATTAGAGATGCCATTAAAACATCTAGGTCTAGGTTGATCTTTCTGTCAAGCTTTAATAAAGTCGCTTTGAAAGACTTGATAACATTGTTGAAACACAGGAAAAGCAATCATATTCAAATTGGACGGTGCTCATACCTACAAGTTTTGGAGCGTAAACGAAAGGTTCCTGCTCCTTACACACATGGTTTTAGGTTTTATAAATTACAAAATAGAATTTCTGTTTGAAATGCAATAACATTCTTTATGTTATGCTGCAGATGTTGAGAGATGACTGCAAAATCAAGGAAAGGTGCTTGTAGTATGTGGTATGTCTAATCTGGAATATTATGTGGTTCTGGTCAGCCATTACAAAGAAAGACATAGCAATTAAAACTGGAGCTAAGGGAGAACAAGTAAGGGCAGGTCTATTCTGACAGGCCAGTGAAAGTAGAACTCTTTAATCTTGAGCAGAGAACACAGGGGGTCATAAGACAAACCTTCAAATTCTCCAGAGGCATCAGCCAGATTATCCACAGCAGGGAATTATTTCAAGCTAAATAATGACTCGAGTACTTGAGGACACCTGGAAATTACCATTGTGATAACTTCTTACAAAATTGATGACAAAAGGCGAACAGGCCTCAAAACCACCCAAACACAGAAGGACTTCTCTGGTGTCCCAGAAAAGGCCTCACCCTGGGCAACATGATCCCAGACTCTAAAAGCAGGCCTTAGCCTGGACCAAGCCCAAAAAAAATGGGTCCCAGGCTTTAAAATTCAAAATAACAAATTATAGTACACAAGCATGCTCCTGAAGGCTGATAATAATAAACACTGGTTTGTGAAGACACAGGTGAAACAAGAACCTTTAAGTGAAATTTTATTCGTGAGAACATTATAAAGGAGATGGACAAGGGCTCTAATAAAAAGATTTGGGGTCCAACCTGCTTACCCTGTATACTTGGTTACCCGAAAAAAATCAAACAAACAGTAGAAAGGTGTTTCAAGACAAAAGAGTTCAAGATGGAACTAACTGGCGACTGACAGACCTCATTTGGTTTCAATCATGCAGAAGAGGTTCCAAAACCGGATTGGACACTGGGCGATATCAGTGATCATTGTAACTGTCAATCATCCGGTCAAACTTTGGAGAGAGGAAGAAAGGCATTGGACACAGGTGCCACCCTGGGTGTGGCAGAATAATTACTGTCACTAGAGACCTGTTTGGGTACAGTGCAGCCAATAAAAGAAGGATAAAATGGCCCAAATAGGGAAAAAGGCTTTCTGTACCGACCCAATTTGGGTTTGTCCTTTCCAAATCATCCCAAATCCTCAATTGGAAATTAAGTAGTAAAAAAAAAAAAAAAAAAAAAACAAAAACAGACTTTCCTCCTCACTCTGAGTATAAAGGCTGTGGGTGGTCGCTCAGCAGTGACTCATGATGAGGCTTCCCTCTTGGAGTTTCCACCTCCAAGAGAAAACAAAACACAAAATATTTAAATATAATCTGTATTTAAACAAAACAATACTGTATTAACAAAATGACATGATAACAAAACCCCATGAAAAATGAGAATTCTAGAAATTGAAAATAAAATTTAACAAAGAATCTAGAGACACACTACTGGGTTATATAGCTGAAGTGAAACCTTCCTTAATTTTTAAAAAGGCCTCTTCATGAGAGATATCAGGACAAGGAAGCCATTAACTAATCGATCGGGCTTGATGGACTGGATGGTCTCCCTTTAATCTATCAAGTTTTTTCTTGGCTGGCCATATCCACTTTCCTGAAAAATGAGAATATTTCTTTAATTTCAAATTTTGGACCTGTAGTGAGCCATGGAGAGATGTATGATGCTTAAAATGATGTATTTCCTATTCACAGGTGAAACTCAAAGTGATGGGGTGTCATAAGAAAGGAAGCTCTAGCTATTTATAACCTTAAATTATAAACTTGTAAAATGAATTTACAACTGGCGTCACTTACCTCAGAATGAGAGGTCAGGGCCTGAAATGACTGGTGGTGTTGCAGCCTTCATTAAAAAGTACACACACACGTGCTGCAGGAGGGCAGGCGGATGCAGCTCAGTTGCAGGTACAATGAGGGAGTTTAAAAGCGGGATGCCATAATGAAGACTGAGGTAAAAATGAGGGGTGATCTTGTAGGTTGACATTTGTGCAAGTGAGTGGCGACTTTAAACACAAAGGCAGGTGCTGATTTGTGCATGGGGAATCCACACAGCCAAAATGTTACTGCACATTCCCTGATGAGTTGGCCGGGAATGGGACTGATGGCTGAGGATGGATTGGTTGAGATGGCCACACAATGGTGGCAAGGGCAGATTTTCCTATTGAATTGTCTTTTTGTCAACCAGCTGATTGGAAGGGTGAGACTAATGGAGAAAGAGGAGAGAGAAGTGAAGGGCACAGAAGGAGCAACGTCAGAGAGAACCAAAACCCTAGACCAGTTTTAATAGGGTTAACTTAGTGAATGGATCATTAGATTTTAATAGTGATATTCAATTCTTTTTCTTTTCCTGATATTTGTTTTGGGAAGATGATGAAGAACAAGGTTGTTTTTGTTTTCCTTATTTGTAAATATTATAGGGTAGATCGATCTCATTTCATTAATTAGGGTTCAAGAGTTGGAGAAAACAGGTGTGGCAGAGCAGGCATGGGGGCATCACAGTCACGCATTGTCTCTGCTTAGAGTGCTGGTTACTAATGATTCCTAATTAAACAAAATATTTGTAGAATGGGATCATCCCACTCGTATTTTAATGCAGTTATCTACCTTTTTTGTAAGAAGAGTAGCGACCTTCAAGAACAACCAGTTGACATTATCTTTATGCTAATATTACTAGTTTCCAGGTTTAAGTTGTTTGAACATAAACTGATTTGAAGATTTTACAGTTAAGGGTGTCATACTGGAGAAAACAACATAGCCTGCAGTTCTCTGGCAGAACAGGAGTATAGATAAGCCGAGAAACAGAAATCCATTCAAGTGAGAACCAAAAGCTCTAAACACAATTTTTTAAAACTACTGATGAAAGGCAAAGAATATCTGAAATAATAATTCATTTCCCACAAGTGGAATTTTAGTAATAGTATACTGTCAAAACAAAAATCACAAATGCTGTCAAATATTGAAAATATCCCTACCATAAAAATAACAAATACTGTACACAAAAAGTGCAAGGGTATGATCTTGTTAAAGGCCTGCCAGAATGGATGACTATGAAACAATGAATAAAATAAAGTTACTATTCCACAAAAATATTTCTATATTTTGGGGCATTTCAAAATGTTAGATTAGCCATTTGTTGCTTGATTAGCATTTACGTTTTTGACTTTAATAATATGAAAAAAGTAAATAGAATGCTGACTTATGTCACATAATGCAATAGTCTGTGCGCCAACACAGGCAATACTCAGCCCTATTTTCCAGAGGAAGTAAATGCCGAAAATCCACAAGAACACGTGCTACAAAATACTAAATTAGGGAAAAGGTTTAAATTAAGGTAGAAGATCCTTGAGAGGCCAAACACCATCTTACATAACAAAATTGTGAAAAAGCATGTCTAAGCAGCTGATGAAAAAGAAAAATTGGAAAACAGGAACATATAGAAGAACACTGAGGAAACAAGCCATACTTTCATTTCAATTTAAAATGTTCAGGGGTACTCCTAAAGGGACCCATAAATAAAAATAACTGTGATTTGGAGCTTTCTAGCTGACATATTTAACCTCTCCTTTGCTACAAATACGTCCGCCTGCTACAAAACCACAACCACCATTATTCACTGGCAAGGGCAAGGAACTACACCAGCCGTTGCGTACCAACTATAGTGAAGAAATCTTCAAAAGAATCATTATGAGCCACATTCAGACATTCATACCCAACACATTGGACTGGTTTTCATATAGACTAAACGGGTTGGCAGTGGGCGCAGTTAACAACTTGTTAAGCGCAAGTCCTTACTTGCAGAACAAGGACTGCACAGTTGCTGTTGTACTTATAGCTCGGCTTTTAACAGTACTTAAGTACCAACTAGGCTCACGCAACAAGCCTCTTCACTCTGGGTGCTATCTTCTCTCATGACTGGGTCTGAGCATTTTAACAGACCTCAATTCACCCAGGCTGAGGAACAAGGATAAGGCCCCCGTGCTCTCGGCCTGCCACTGTGACTGGGGTCACATCCCAGTATAAAACCAAGGTATTTAAATTTCAATGGACGATTTCTGGGGTGCTGGAATCAGTGTACAGAGATGGAGGTGGATAGCCTTGACAGAAGTGGGTGTGATGACAGTAATTTCTTTCTTAATACCAACAAAATAGAAGATGATTATTGGTGCAAAAGAGGTGACGCCACCACTGTACACTGGAGAAAGTTGACATGTTATTTTGATTTCTTGGTAACATCTCTAAGGGATCTCAATTGGACCCTACCATCATCACAGACCTGGCAAAACCTGGCGGTGTTTGAGAGGCTGAGGAAGTTTGGCATGCAAGCACTATCCTCAGTAACATCTACAAATGCAGAGTTAGGTGTATCCTCACCTACTCCATCACAGTCTGGTTTGGGAACAATTTTGGCATGGGACACACAAGGCTCTGGCGGAGGTGGTAAAATTGGCACAAAGATATCATTGAGCACTCCCTTTCACTGGGGGACAGAAATCTAGCACCCAGGTTCTCAGGAACTACCCATAATGTTATTAAGGACTAGCCCACAACGCAGCCTGCTCAAGCACAGTACCATCAGACAGATGCTACAGAGCATAGGGCTAGAACAACAAGGAGGCTGAAGACGGTTTCATCACTTGTGCTGTCAGACTTACAAATAAAACCCATCCGCTGCGCCCCCAAACCCCTTCGGCACTGCAGACTAAAAGCTCGAGTCTGGAGGATGGAAACCTTCTTGAGACTATGTACACAGAAGAACACTGCATCATCAAAGCCATTATCCCATCCGCTATATCTAACTACGGGGTCACGGTCTACTGGGCCAATCCCAGCCACGCAGAACTCACACACACACAAGCACAATTTAGAATCGCCAGCCACCCTAACCTGCATGTCTTTGGACCGCTGGGAAGCCGACATCTGCTGTAGAAACCACGCAGACACTGGGAGAACACAAACTCCATAGGGAGGACCAGAAGCAGACCTGGGTCTCTAACTATACAGAACCATTTATTTATTGCATATGCACTCTTACTTTCATTTGTTTTCTACATTTTTTTACACTAGAGGTGTTTTGTTTATTATTGCTTATTCTTGTCTCTTGGCTGACATGTTACTTTATTTTATTATAATGGGACCTTACAGAATAAGTTTTGGTGTACTGAGCACATATGACAATAAAGGTGAAGTTGGAAGTTAATACAAAGTTGGCATCTCACCATACAAATAATCAAAATGATACAAAGGGACTTGTAAAGCAATTATTTATTATTTAATGCGACATTCCAGCTATCAAGTTACGGTGGAGTTTGCAGCCTATCATAGCTTCAACATCAAGGAATGATCCAATGAGGGCATGTAGTGCGTTGCCATGCAGGACAGTGGAGGCTGAGTAGACAGCAGCTTGTGACATCACCGGAAGCACTCAGCTTACAGTGTTCAGAACCAGTATCTGCTCAATAGGGCCGCAGTCTCTATTGGCATAGATTGACAGGAGCTTCTTCACGAGGCCACGTGCCGATCCAGATGCTGTGGTTTTGTAAGGGGCCCACTGGTAGTCACCACAATTGCAAATCTGTGAACTAGAAATGGCTTATGGATGGTTTATGCCGATAGATAGATAGATAGATAGATAGATGCTGTACTGTAATCTGAGGGAAATTCATAATCAGCAACCTAGTATACAATACAAAAGAAACAATATTAAATTAAATAGTAATAAAAATGAAAAGAATTAAAATAAAATTAATGTTCGCATTTACTCCCGGGTGGAATTGAAGAGTGCATAGTGTGGGGAGGAACGATCTCCTCAGTCTGTCAGTGGAGCAGGACAGTGACAAAGTCTGTCACTGAAACTACTCCTCTGTCTGGAGATGACACTGTTAAGTGGATGCAGTGGATTCTTCATGATTGACAGGAGTTTGCTTAGTACCGTCGCTCTGCCACAGATGTTAAACTGTCCAACTTTAATCCTACAATGGAGCCTGCCTTCTTAACAGGTCCAGGCGTGAGGCGTCTTTCATCTTTATGCTGCCACCCCAGCACACCACTGCGTGAAGAGGGCACTCGCCACAACGTCTGGTAGAACATCTGCAGCATCTTACTGCAGATGTTGAAGGATGCCAACCTCTCAGAAAGTATATTCTGCTCTGAGCTTTCTTACATAGAGCATCAGTATTGGCAGTCCAGTCAATTTGTCATCCAGCTGCACTCCCAGATATTTATAGGTATGCACCCTCTCACACAGTCACCTCTGATGATCACAGGGTCCATGAGGGGCCTGGGCCTCCTAAAATCCACCACCAGCTCCTTGGTCTTGCTGGTGTTAAGGTGTAAGTGGTTTGAGTGCACCATTTAACAAAGTCTTTGATTAACTTTCTGTACTCTCCTCCTGCCCACTCCTGATGCAGCCCACAATAGCAGTGTCATCAGCGAACTTTTGACGTGGCAGGACTCCGAGTCATATTGGAAGTCTGATGTATATAGGCTGAACAGGACCGGAGAAAGTACAGTCCCTCGGCGCCCTGTATTGCTGCACACGATGTCAGACCTGCAGCCAAGACGCACATATTGAGGTCTGTCTGTAAGATAGTCCACAATCCATGCCACAAGGTGTGAATCTACTCCCATCTCAGTCAGCTTATCCCTAAGGAGCAGAGGTTGGATGGTGTTGAAGGCGCTAGAAGTCTAAAACATAATTCTTACAGCACCACTGACTCTGTCCAGGTGGGAGAGGGATCGATGAAGCATATAGATGATGGCATCCTCCGCTCCCACCTTCTCCTGGTATGCGAACTGCAGAGGGTCTAGGGCGTGCGGACCTGTGGCCTCAGGTGGTGAAGCAGCAGCCGCTCCATGGTCTTCATCAGATGTGCGTCAGAGCAACAGGCGGAAGTCATTCAGCTCACTGGACATGATACCTTTGGGAAAGGAGTGATACAAGATGTTTTCCAAAGCCTCGGGACTCTCCCTGTTCCAGGCTCAGGTTGAAGATGCGCTGTAGAGGACTCCCCAGTTCCAACGCACAGGCCTTCAGCAATCGTGGCGATACACCATCTGGACCCGCTGCTTTGCTGGCACAAAGTCTTTTCAGCTCTCTGCTCACCTGGGCTTGTAATTGTGGGTGGGGATGTCTCACCTATGATGGTATCAGCAAGGATGGTTGGAGGATGCAGTACTCGAGGTGGCGTGGGTTACTGTGCTCAAACCTATTAAAGAAGTTGTTCATTTGGTTTGCACTCTCCACGTCTGTCTCGATGGCGGCACCCCGCTTGGAGCTGCAGCCAGTGATAATCTTCATCCCATCCCACACTTCCTTCATACTGTTTTTCTGCAACTTCTGCTCCAGCTTTCTCCTGTACTGCTCTTTCGCGCCCTGAGCTGGACTCGAGTTCCTTCTGCAGCACTTCAGCTCATGCTTATCACCACCTTTAAAGCCCTTTTCTTCTGGTTCAAAAGGCCCTTGATGTCACTTGTAATCCATGGCTTTGTTGTTAGCATAGCAGCGTACTGTTCTTACTGGAACTACAATGTCCATACAGAAGTTGATGTAATCAGTTGTGCATTCAACAGGTCTTCAATTTCTCACTATGTGATCTCAGCAATATATCCCAGTTCGAGTTCCAAAGCAGTCTCTCAGAGCCTGCTCTGCCTCAGGGACCACTTCCTGAATGGCGTGTGGTTGTAGGTAGCGCCCTCACTCTTGGTTTGTATTGAGGCTGAAGCAGAACCAGGTTATGATCTGCTTTCCCAAGCATGAGCAGTGGGGTGGCGCTGTATCGTCTTTTACGTTGCATATAGTAGGTCAATAGTCCTGTTTCCCCGAAGTGTTACAATCACATACTGGGAGAAGGCAGGTAATGTTTTATCCAGCGTTACATGGTTAAAGTCTCCAGCGATTAGCACAAGTGCCTCAGGTGCTGCGTTTGTAATTTGCAACTGCGGAATGGATGGCGTCCTCGCTATCTCCGTTAGCTTGAGGGGATGTAAACTAACAGCAATCACGGTCCAAACTCTCTGGCAAGTAATAGGTTTGAACTTCGCCCA
>NW_024383057.1:0-33525 GCF_016835505.1 Polypterus senegalus | reverse complement strand
CCGGGCCAATTCCAAAATTTGGCCCCTTTTTTTTGTTTTCAGTTACTCCTCTGCACACAAAAGTCTCAAATTATTGTATGTGTAATTAGTTTATGTTATTTATTTATTACTTTAATTGTGTAAAGTTTTACATTTGTTTGCATTAGTTTCATTTGCCACACATCAGGTACAACTCTGAATTTTGACCAGTATTCGACTGTCTCTATAGTCGGCCATTCCCCCAGTTTAAACTCGTTTACAGACTGAATTTATTTGTTTGTTACGTATTTATAAAGATAATTTACTTTCGTTAAAGAGCAGCATTCCAATCACTGACATCTGTGGTACCATATTTGACCAGAATCAGCTTTATTTCCTGTTGTGTTTTGTGTAAACAGAGTGGTGCTAACATTTCAAGATGACTTATTTTGACATAAATCTAACACAGCAAAATTTATTAAAAGTTAACATTTAGTACAACAATCTAAAGCACACAGTGGAGACAGCAGATGTTTAAATCAGATGAAGGTAATGTCAGGATGCTGTGCCCTTTATTCTCATTACTGCGTGTTACACAAGGCACCAGTCAGAGACTTTATCAAGGGGGGCTCATTAAGTAATGTAACACATCAAGGAAAAAGGAATTCAGTTGGTGGAGCCTTCTGGATCTGAAGGGCTGGTAGTGTTTATTAGATGAAAGTCTATAAGTGATGTTGGTGGATCAGCTGTGTGGTTTTCTTCTTTCTTTTTCACCGTTGAGTTGTGAAGAATTTCAAGACAGAGAAGATGGTAGCCAATGACTTTCTCCGCACCAGAGGTGATGTGTGGTAATTTGCTCATGGAGTGAGCAGATGCTGTGCCAAACCAGATAGAGACTGAAGATGTCCTGATGCTCTTATTTGTGGCTCTTTAAAAATGATCAATGATAACTCAGTGACATTAAGTTTTACTCTGCTGGTAGAGGAAGTGCATTCTCTGTTTTGCTTTTTTGGTCAAGCTAATTATATGGCCATCCTATGTCTGTGTATCGGATGTTGCAGTTCTCAGGAACTTAAATGTCTCCACCAAATTTACTGTAGCCTTCCAAATGACAAAAGTTAATGGTTTTTAATGAAAGTCAAAGATGTTTTTACATTTTAGCTTTACTGTGTGGACACCAGGGGGCGCTCCAGCTCCTCAAACCCAACACAACACACACAGGACACAAGTTAAAAGCACAAAAAAGCCATTTTATTGCTTGGGAAACTCTTCAAACCAGCATTTCCCATCACCACAGCCACAAGTCTGAGAATAGTACAGCACACAATGACTCTTCTTTCTTTCTCTTCCGGTCTTTGCCTCCTCCACTCCTCCCTTTTGGTCTTCAAATACCAGGGTCTAGCATTGTCACATTTGAAACTTTTTATTTGTCTAGTACTTCCCCTTTCTCAAGTGACTTCTTAAATATGCCTAATGAGGGTTTAAACATGACTTGTTTTATTTCTTCCAATGTAAGCTGGAATCACAAAAGTGAGTTTGAGGTGGAGACTGAGCTGTCAATCCTGTGTTTTAGCCACCTACTGCAGGCTTATTCCTGCCTCAGTACCACCTAAAGCTGTGGTCCTCAGGGTCAGACCTGAAGTTCCTTATTTGAGGATGTGGAATATTCTCAGTCTATTCTGGAGATCTCGCTGATTAATTCTGATGCCTTCTCGATCTCCAATTTATTTTTATGGGAAAGATATGAAATAATCTGTTCTCTTAAAAGTGCCATCACAGGTTTCCAAAATATTCCTGCAGAAACTTGAGGATACATTTATCTCTAAAAAAATAATCAATTTCTTTGGAGATGAACTTTATAAAGTTCACATCTCTTAATGACCTGGAGTTAAGATGCCAGCTACGAAATGCGTATCTAGTTAATAGTTATTGAAACTCCAAAATCAGAGGAGCATGATCAGAGATAACAATTGCATCATATAACAACTGATAAATTATTATCTATGAAGAAATAATCAATTCTTTAGTAGCTATGTTGTACTTGGGAGAAGAAGGAATATTCTCTTCAATTTGGATTTAGGAATCCAGAGGGGTTTGTTAAGCTATGATCTTTCATAAACTGTGTGATTGTCTTTGCTGAAATAGATGTTATCGCCACTGTAGTTCAAGATTTATCCAGGTCAGGATTTAAAACACAATTAAAGTCTCAACCTATACAAATTTTATTAGTGCTCATACTGGGAATTGAAGGAAATACATTTTGGATAAAATCTCTATCATCTACATTAGGCACACATATTTATCAAAATTACTTCAGGTATGAATGAATTACCCATCACCATGAAATTGAGCCCATAATATAGAGCCACAGGTACCAGCCTGTTTCTGATGCTACAATTCATTCATTTTCTGTTCTCCACTTCTCCAGATCATAGATGAAGGGAGTCAAAGCCATGTTAAAACATAGGGTGTAATACAGAGAAAGAAATCAGGCAAATCCATTACAGGAGGACTCCCAGTAACAAACACTGAACTGATGCCAGCTGGTTGTACTGGGAAACAGTATCATCTCCAGACAGAGGAGCAGCTTCAGCAACAGACTGCTGTCCCACTGACAGAATGAGGAGTTCGTTCCTCTCCCACACTATGCGACTCTTCAATTCCACCCGGGGGGTAAACGCTAACATTATACAAAGTTATTGTCTTGTTATATCTTCATTGTTATCACTCTTTAATTTAATATTGTTCTTTATCAGTATGCTGCTGCTGGACTATGAGAATTTCCCTTGGGATTAATAAAGTATCTATCTATCTGTCTGTCTATCTATCTAACACACACTGACCTGATGCCAACTGGTTGCACTGGGAAAGAAAACACACAAATAATGAAGAAACATTTAAACTTCACACACAGAAGTCACATCAGTGAGGAATTGAACCAGAGGCCAAGTGTAGCCGTTCACCGCCACACAACGTATCATTTCAGTTTCTAATACGTGAAATTAAAATTAACTGAGCTTCTCCTTTTTAAAAGGGCAGTTTGATGAACAAACACTGATTTGTTGAACATGGATACAGAAACCTTTAAAACTGTGGATGTCACTAAGTGCATTAAAGCCTGGATTTATTATTAAGAATTTGTTATATTTTTAACATTTTAAAATAGTTTTATGATATTTTAAAATACAAAGTATAACAAACCCAGCCATGCCCAACAGTTCATTTCTTTTGTATCATAAAGCACAGCATTTTGCCACATAAACATACAGTTTTTACACCCTGCTGAGTTCCAGATTCAGTGTTATGTTCTTTCTTCTCTTTTAGTTCTCCCAAATCTCCCTAATAAGCCCATCCTGATAGTCCTGCCCAGTGTCACAGTGTGGGAAGGGGACACTGTGACTCTGAGGTGTCTGTCTAAGAGTGAAGTGACAGGGACACAACTGACATACAGATTCAACAGAGATGAGACACCTGTGGGTCAAGAAACTACACAGAATAAGTTCAGAGTCCAGTCAGCTCAACTGAATGATACTGGAAAATATTGGTGTGAGGTGAAGGAACAAAGGAAGGAGACTGAGAAGAAACAAAGTGACAGAGTGCAGTTGACTGTTAAAGGTAAGTGAGTAGAAGTCTCCTCTTCATGTCCGTGTCTCTCTCTGTCTGCTGACTGATGACACTTCCTTCTCTGTGTAGTGACACCAGATCTTCACCTGAGTTACCCAACAGTTTACATTAAGGAGTTTGGCCAGCGTCAAACTTTACGGTCCAGTTTGCAGCACCCAATGTCTCATTTTCTAAATAAATAGTGAGATAAAAAAAAGGACATAATGGACATCACAGTGGTAGTCAGCTGTTTACAACATGAATCTTTGTCAGAATACGAAGGTATCTGTGGAGACTTTTAGGATTTCAGGGACTCCTGCTTGTCTTCACTCTAGTTATCAATTTATTCAGGATGTTGAGTTTTCTTTCCTTTTCTCATTTCTTTATCCTTTTCTCTCTTCTCCAGATTTTCATTTTTAATTTCTCCAGATGTAACTCTCTGTGTACTCTTTGTGTTTCAAATATTAGCCATGTTTCACTCCTAGGCATTTTTTCATTTTTCTTTTATCCCCAATAACCCTGTCAGCATGCGAAAGGGCAGACGAGACTCCAGTGTCATTTGTGCTCAGTAGTAAGCAATTTATAAAATGAACAGAACATTGAAATATGACAATAACAGTTTTAAAAGCAAGTACAGTGCTTTAACATGTTTTCTTTTTTATTTTATGCTAAATATGAGTCACATGTATGGCTTCTCTCTTTCTGTGTCCCCTAAGAGCTGCCAGCCCACTTACCAGTAGAGCGCCTTATTTGGGAGACCCTAACTTCAATGACTGTATGTTGGTAATGAGTGCACCTCTCACAGTACCCAAGACTAAATGATTGTTGTTAAATTTGTTACATTTATTAACTGTTAAATTTAATCAACAGAATTAAGCATTGCATTCCTTACTAACTCTAGCAAAGATTTAAACTTAATCAACAAGAGCAGCTGAATATTTGAGAAAACTTCACAAATTGATGGATTATAACCCAGAAGCGAGACAAACATCCGAATGCTGAAGGTGTGATAAAGCCTTCTCTTTCTCGCATCTGCTTTCATCTTGACTGGCATCTTGCTGAGATGGGATGCTGATGGCTGTTATCGTAAGTGGATGCCAAGTGACTGGAGGAGTCCAAATGAACAGTTGGGTTTCCAACCAGGCCTCCTCATTTAATTCAAGGCAAAAAAATTCTTTGAAAGAAACAAACGCATGATGCCACAATCAGAACAGCAACTAATAAGTTGTTTTAGATAATCATAGGGATTCTAAATGAAGTAGCTCTGGAAAGCGGGTCTGACCTAGGAAGTCCATCCTGCAGCAGGTCAGTTCCAAAACTGATACCCTCCTCCTGGGGACGTCTGACTTTATGCAGCTCTGAAAAGAATGGGTTGGCCTTCTCTTGATGATGAGGGTGGGGCCAATTGACCTCATTGGCCATCTTCTCAGAGTTGTGGAGGGAACAACAACAACAACATTTATTTATATAGCACATTCTCATACAAAAAAATGTAGCTCAAAGTGCTTTACATAATAAAGAATAAAAGACACAGTAAGAAAATAAAATAAGTCAACATTAATTAACATAGAATAAGAGTAAGGTCCGATGGCCAGGGTGGACAAAAAAAACAAAAAAAAAAAGAGACAATTGTGTTAGTGACAGCAACCCCTCTTTTCTCAGGGTGGTATCACATACCTGAATTAAGCTGTAATGTGATCCTCAGACGCCCATGTGTCACACTTGTCACAGCCGCTTCTCTCTGTCTAACTGCGGCAAAGTCTTGGCAAAATACAAGTCTACTTTTACTCCTTAAAATTTATTGAATTATATTACATGTACTTGTTTCCATGAAATTCAACAGGTTATAAAGTATGTGAATATGTTAGTCAGAAGCCCGATTGGTTAGATGTCTCCTCTTCAGGTCCGAGTCTCTCTCTGTCTGCTGACTGATGACACTTCTTTCTCTGACTAATGACGCCATATCTTCACCTGAGATACCCAGCACTTTACATTTGCAGTTTGGTCAGCACCACAATTTAATTTCCAGTGTGCAGCACCCAATTTCTTATTTTCTAAATGAGCAGTGAGACATGAAAAAGGATGTAATGGACATCACAGTGGTGGTCAGTTGTTTACAACATGAATCTTTGTCAGAATAAGAAGGTATCTGTGGAGGCTTTTAGGATTTGAGGGCCTCCTGCTTCATTTCATTGCAGTTATCAGTTTTAGTCAGGATGCTGAGTTTTCTAATTTATTTATTCTTTACTCTCTTCACCAGATTGTCATTTTTAATTTCTTCAGATGTATCTGTCTTTTTACTCTTTGTCTTTTAATTATTAGCTTTTTTCACTCCTCAGCATTTTGTTCTTTAATTCCCAATAACTCAGTTTTCAGCTGTTTTAACGTATTAGAGTATTCAGATTTTAAATATGATCTGGTTCAGTTTTCATATTTGCTTCTTTTTCTTATCAGAGGCTTCTTTTTTATTCCATACTTCAGAAAACCCACACATTAACCTCCAACCAAATAAAGTTCCAGATTTCTCCAGTAGAGGATGCTATATACTCCAAGTTTATAAAAGATAAAAATATAAAGATGGCCACACACACATTCACATATAAAGCAACAGAGACATTTGACAGGCTGTGGGTCTGCTTTCAGTCTTTTTATTGGGAAAATCCCAGATTATTTTTAAAATAAATGAAATGAGCATCACATTGTGCCAATAGCCCATCTTCTGCTCCTCCTGACCATGAATTGCATTGCTACTCCAGGAAGTGGAAAATGATTTGCAACTCTAGAAAATAATGTGAGTTTTGTTATTTAATTGAAGATTAATACTTGTTATTTGTCAAGAATCACTATTTGCCTATTCTGAAAATATCTGTGTTTGGAAAGTAAAAGAGTGGAATGTTCAGTGATTTAATAACCTCTTTGTAACAGTCCTTATTAGGAAAAACACCATCAAAATAAGATTTAACTTTGCAGTGTGTACTCTCTTCAATATGCATGTGACAGATGCTGCTGGTTTTATATGAAAGCTCATAATAAGCCCCTTAAGAAGTTCTGTCCATTCTCATCTGTCAAACAAAGATCAAACCTCATCTCAGTGTCGTCCACAGATTGTGATGAGCGTCGCTGTCATGAATATTTAAGACCATCCTATGCTCAGCCACAGTCTCCCTTTCGAGACACTTTAGAGACATAACCCCTCCAATGTGCCCAGAGCCATGTCGGAGTCCAAGGTTATCCTCTTTATGTGCCTAAACTACTTTATCTTTCTTCTCTTGTTCCTAAAGAACAGCAGTTCTGTTCCAACGTCCTCATGTATTGTCAATTTTCTAACCTTATAAAGGAGAGTTGACTCAAGACACCAACACATGAACCTCAATTTGTCTTTAACCCAAACCCCATTCTCGTAATCACTGTCCAGATTTGTGTTTGTAACTAATAATTGAGAAGTAGGTTGACCATATAATGTTGTGGCCACCTTACTGGTTTGTTAGGCATAAAAGAATGAGTCTCAACACACTGGAAAGGTTTGGGGCAGCCACCTGTATATTGTCCCTGGCTGCTAAAGGTTTAAAGAAAACACATGGATGTTCTTTGGTTGATTTCCCAAAATGAACTTAGCTGATCTGTCAAGATGGAGGTTTTATATGTTGAAAGTGATGTCATTAGACCAGAACAGGAAGTGACGTCAGGCTGGGCGCCAGAATAGGAAGTGATGTTAAACCAGGCAGGTTTTCCCGTATTTGGTCTGCAGAGAAAACAGAAAAAGGTTTAGATCACCCTGCTACTCCCTGACCTGGCGGGTAGTCATCTCCACTAGTCGCATGTGTGTGACATTGGTTAGTGTCAAGATCATCCCACCATCACAGGATACTAGTTAGAAGAAATCACCATGTGCATAGAATGCATGTTGAAATGATTGGCAGACACCCATGACCCCTGATATATTTGTGCAATGGAAAATAGCAGGTGCTGCTGGGATGGAACCCACATTGTTCCTCCTTTATCCAAGGTTCTCTATCTAATGGAGTACCATTATAGTTATCCAAAATAGACTTTCCCTCAGTTATTATGGCACATCTGCTTGTCTCCATTTTCAATATGCTTATCTCTACCCAGAAGGTGCACCAGGCTGAAGCTGAATCTGTTCCAGAAGAAGCTCAATATCTCAAAAAACATTTAGAAATTAAAGAGAACTGCATGATGCACACATTAGAGCTCCTTCAGCATTCTGCTGTACAAAGGTGTGGCACGGACCAAAGAGACACTACTACAACCAGTCTACCGGGGTGCAGATGTGTGATCCCTTGGGGTTCTTCTAAAAGCACTACACTTTTACTATTTTTATTTAATTCCAAATCAAAGCCGAATTATAACAAATTTCCATTTTCAGTATTTGTAGCTGTACAACTTGAAATATGTCTTCACTCCACAACACTGAAACTTTAAGCTGCAGATGCTGAAAACACACCTGAAGACATGAAAAAAAAGCTGAAGCTTACAGTCAAGGTGTTGGGAATTTTATTTATTTCTTTATCAGGTATTTGAGACTTTGGATAAACGCCCTACCAGACTAAAAAATGTGTGCACACCAAAACAAAATGTGTGCTGTTTGACAAAATAGTTTTTTATTTGTAAGTGAAGTTCTACAGTAAAATTACAAAAGTGCATCACAGAGGAAGGCCAAAGAGGAGGTTTACGGATGTGGTGAGGGAGGACATGAAGGCAGTCAGTGTGTCAGAAAATGATGTAAAAGACAGAGATAGATGGAGATGGATGATCTGCTGTGCTGACCCCTAAATGAGAGCAGCCAAAAGAAGAAGAAAACGTAGAGAGGCAATGAAAATAGCAGACTAAGGAGCTGTGTATGATATATTGCTCCACTGGATAGAGAGAACAAAAATTAGTTTTGATTCTCGTTTGTCAATTTAATAAACTCTTTTAATCCAGTTTTTGAGTTCTGGGTATAAACCAGAGCTGTAGTGTCTACTGCAAATCATAGTCCACACTTATCATGTCAATGAAACTGGAAAAAAAATGACGCAAAGTAATCAGATCAAGGATAAAACCACAGTCTGCGTGACACATCTTTCTAGGTAATTAAGTTGAATGGAAATGAAATATATTTAAAAGATACAAAACAATAAACTACCTAAGAAAAGCTAAAATCAGTACAAAAATAAACTTTTCTGATTTTTTTTTTCTTTTGAATTGGTAGCTTTTTCAAAACTGGTCCTGCAAGGTCAATACCAACAGCTTTACACTGTAAGGCAGCACAAGATCTCCTTTTATTCTCCATTTTACTTCTTTGCTGTGTGCTTTTGTCAACTACACTTGAATGACCGAAGATCTTTACCAGTCGATCCTCCCTTGGCCTTCCTCTTGTTTTCTCTCACTAATTCTATTCATGTTCTCTCTTCAGCTATGTGTGTGACTTTGTCAGCATCTCCTAGCACTTCTGTGAAGGTGATTGACTCCATTAACCTGGCCAGCACATGGGAAGGGAAAATGAGCTCAACACTCATCTTTAACTTCCTAAGAAACAACGAGACTGTGAAGAGCAGCAGTGATTCTGCAGTGTTTAGCATCAATCAGACTGATAAAAACCACACTGGGAGCTACATGTGTGCTGTAGAATCTTCAGGAAGAAGACAAACTTACAGCAATGAGATTGAGATTGAAGTGCAAGCTAGGAAAAAACATCTAACATGGCAGGTCTCAACTTACATATCTCTCTATTATATAAAAAATTCTTGGGACAAGACAGGACTTTTTCAGAGTGACAGGACGAGACATTTTCAGAGAGATCATTTCATGTCCGGTAAGACGAGACTTTGTGCCAAGAGATGAATTGAAAACCTAACAGGTCAAGTGGGGGCAGAAAACAAACAGTAGAAGAAGAAAAGACAAAGTAGAACTAATTAAGAGGTTCAAAAACATTGGCGTGATACACATGCAGAGCAGCTTAGAGATTGTGAAAGTACTAAAATTAAAAAGTCTCAAAAAACTGATTGTAAAGATTGCATTAGCGCTAACAAATGTGAAATAACAGAACAGCGAAAAGAAATTGAATATATGGACATAGGTGATATGATAGAAGTATGTAGATATTGGTCAGCTTTAAAGTTTAGGTTGGAAACTTGTAGATAGTCTAATTCATGTTGCCATCAGGGAAAAATAGTGTTTCTTCCCAGTAAAGAGGCGTATCCATGAGAAATTAAAGATTTGTTATTTGGTGAAAATGAAATCCACAAACACTACAGGCAAAATAATCAAATCTACAATAATCTGTTCTTATTCGCATCATACAATGCTCAAAACATAGATTTACACGATTCAGGACATTATGCTATGATAATCTGTGGTCCCTCAACAATAAAAGCTACTACAAGTTTAATTTCAAAGAAACCACAATTTGGTCAGGTTTATATTTATGATCACGGATAAGCGGTGCAACATAGAATCGAAAGAGTTAAACGATCAGATGCATTAGAAATTCTACAGCCAAATAATGGATACAAATCCATACGTCAAAAAGTATCTGACTTTACACAAAATTAATCTGAAAAGCACGGACAAAGAAGTTTTCTTGGATTTCTATATGAATCTGTAAGATCACAGTCACATATATAATAAACCAACGTGTGACAAATAGTCAGCGAAAATAGTTTCAAAAGATGGAGATATCAAGGACAGAGTTGATATTTGTGTTTATTCAAAAGCACAGCACGATTCCTCACAAGTGGTAGATCCAGGAAATGACTAGCGTGTAGGGCATGCACGGGGGTTGGAGATCGAAGCGAGCAGAGGGCAGAGCCCCTTAGTATGACAAAACAAAAAGAGGGTAAAGTATTTTCATGCCGTCCATGTGGCGTGGGTAAAAAAATGGTTATTGACAAAGATATCCACCAGGAAGTCTTTAATAATTAACTAAACATTATATAGAATTATTCTGCAATACATTTGTATTGCATTTAATAAAAAAAGATGCTGCTTAATAGGTCATTGCTGTAGCTCAGATTACGGAGCACTTACTTACGGAGCGCTCATACATCAAGCCTGTGAGCAAACAACAACAACCAAAAACCACCATTTTTACCGTTTAAGACAACTAAAATAACACACTATGTGCCAAAGTCACCCTGAACGTTAGAGCAGTTAAAACACCAACCCTGAACTTCTTCTGGTCAGTAAAGTATAAAGTCTTATTGTCTTATTGTTTGATCACAATGAAAAAATTACAAAGCTTTTTTGTTCTTTTTCCCTTCACCAGATTCTCTAAGTTCTACTGGGGCTCCCTAAGCCAAAGATTTCTCCACAATTTGAATACAAAACATTTTTATCTGTTTTTGTTATAAGTTTTCAGTGCTTACTTGGAAATGTAACATTCATTCTATTGTAACCAGTACTTTTAAAAAGTAATTATTGAAATGGCCTTACCTAATGGTAACAAATCATTGGTTTAAAATGCTGGAAAATCGCAGATAAGTGGTGTGTCTGTCCAAAGAGGTGACACCACAAAGAAAATGAGACGTTTCTACCTTCTGTTTGTCCTGTAAGCCTGAAATAAGAAGAAAGTTGCAAGTGCTTTTTATGTTATTTATTGTGCAATGTGTTAAACATTTGAGGAGGATGGAATATCAAAGACAGTTTGTGATGTTTATAACGTATGACATAGAAATGTTAGACATTAAATTTAATTAGTAACTTATATTTAAATTCTGTACCTTTTTGACAAATATTCCTATGCTGTTGAAGGCATTGCCTATTTATTTGATTTTTGAAGAATTCATCGTTCCATTACTTCATTGTTGTGGTCAGACAGGTGGTCCACAGGCTCAGTCGCCGGACGTCAGCCTCCTCCGTTTATGGGCTTCCAGCTTTTTCTGATCTTTCCCGGCATGAAGTTCTCCCACATTGTTTTTCTGCATTTTGCTCCTTCACCTGTTATTAATGATTTTAAGGTTGTTATTAATTGGCTTCTTTCTGTTTCTTTGTGTTTTCAGCTTTGACTGGTACTATTAAACAAGGTAGGTGGTGAGGGGTCTTGTTTTTGCCTTCTTGTTTTATTTTTTATTAGTGCAGATTGAGGAGGGCTAAAACCTTTTATTTCTTTCTTCTTTGGTGTTCCTCATTTCAGTCAGAGTGGTGGGCACTAGAGGAGGGGGGGGGGTGCTGTATTTACCAGGATGTTTTATGGATGGAGTCATGTGAGCAACAGCTGGGGTATGTCTGGCTGGCATGTCTGTGTGTGAGGATGGGGTTATGGTGGCAGCCATGTTTTTCCACTTTCAAATCTTTTTCCCTCACACACATCTTCTTTGTTTATCTCTTGTCAATGTTAAACTTGAATACTGTTAACGAACTTGGAGTTAAAGAAACACTCCATCCAAAAATGATTTTATTTTATATATTACTAACCCCATGAGGTTTATAATGGTGGCTGATATAGTGACCAATTCTGGAAAACAGCAAACAATGTGAAAAACATCCATGGAAAAAGGAAAAAGATTTTAATTTGTTGCATAATCCACATGTCTATTATCCAATAATGTGTTTAAAATGTGTGAAATGCATGCTAATCGTTGTTTGCTAAAATATTATCAATACTTCTGAAAACTCGGCATACAATATAAACAGAAAAGGCACATTCCCATAATAAAGTGTTTTTGAATTGAAGGTCTATTTATCTGTCTATTTAAGATGCGTTTATCCAAAGCTGAGTGAGTGATTCTCCTCTAGATGTTATTTAGGCTTTCCAAAAGAAAATAATTTCTAAAGGGTTCGCAAATGTTCTAGGACTACCGTATGTGCGTAGACTTTACTTAAACTTAATAATCCCAGGAGGCTCAACCACACAGCTTATTAGTTGAAAATATTATGCAGCTGAAGGTTTCAATATGTTTAATAGTGTATGCATATGCCAGTACCCACACAAAGTTATTTAGAAAGGTATTAAAATAGTTATAATCATCAGACTGTTAACTTTTAAAACATTGATAAGAAGGAAAGTTTGCTTTTATGATGTTGGATTTGTGACAGGTTTGCCAGTTTATTGAAAACAGCCCACCATGAATCAGCTTCCTTAACCAAAAAACAACCTTCACCCGTCAGTTTGCTAATTCTCTTTAATCTTCTTTCTGACTGCGTAAAGGTGAGCGGATCACAAGGAATGATTTGCAACTTTGTGTCACACGGGGTGTTCCCTTATGCAAATATCCTTAACTTTATATAAATTTTAAATTCTGTGCCTAGAATTAAACTCAGAAAATGTAAAAGATTTTCATGCATCATACTGTATATGGCAAACTCACAGGCACATTCATTAAAAGTGATATTGTTAAAATTAAGTTAAAGTAACTTTATCGTTTAAAAAATTGTAGTCATTTGTATCTTTCAGTTTGTTAGTCACAATGTTTTAATTCAGCAGTTGTGTGAATTTATGGCATCACACCAATTACTTATAAAATACTGTGACACATTTCAACAATTAATTGATATTGAGAGTTAATGTTTAAATGTACATTTACATGCATTTATCTGTTTAGAAGCATTATTTTAACCCTTTATTGTATTACAGTTCTTTTTGTCTATATCAATATATTGTTAATAAATCATATTTTTATGTGAATTTATTACATTATGTATTCTTTATGTGTGTTGTCCAAACTGGAGTTTCTGGTGTGTGTTTATTACGTTCTACTGTACATGTTCACTACATTCATTTCCACATGTTACATAGTTTTGTGGTATTCGCTGCTTGAGAATATACGTTCAAAATTCATATTTATCAAATCTAAGTCAGCCATTCTTAGACACAAGAACAAGCAAGAAATTAGTTCTGTCCAAATGGCTCCCTCCATGTGAGCTTCAATGCCTAAAATGAACATGCGCTGTCATGGTGGGTAACTGCCCAGCAGTAAACTGAACTTGATAAGTTCCTGATGTACACCCACCTCCACTGTCCATAACACGACACTAGAAATACTAAATATGATTGTTTTTTAATTTGTCTCAGAATTAAGCGGAATTGCTAGTCAGTTTATTTTCTATGATTAGTTTAATATACTTTTTTTTAATAGGATTTTTCTTAATGTGTATAAATGTTATTGATTGCTTATTTTCTACAACCCTAAATCAAAAAAGTATGGAAAATGCCAAAAAAATAACACAGTGATTCTTCCTGCATTTTTTTGCCATATACAGTATGATGCATGAAAATCTTTTACATTTTCTGAGATTAATTCTAGGCACAGAATTTAAAATTTATATAAAGTTAAGGATATTTGCATAAGGGAACACCCCGTGTGACACAAAGTTGCAAATCATTCCTCGTGATCCGCTCACCTGCAACACGTTCCAAAAAATTTGAGTCGGTAAAGCATTTTGCACTTTGTAATGTCGCCATTCCTTCTCACAACACTTTAAAGAGGTTTTGGCACTGAGGATACCAAGTCCTGAAGTATTTCAGGTGTTATTCCATCCCATTCTTCCTGTAAACACGTCTTAAGGTGTATAACAGTATGGGGTCATCATTGTCTCATTTTTCGTTTCAAAATTCTCCACACATTTTCTGTTGGGGAAAGGGGAAGACTGCAGGCAGGCCAGTCCAGTACTGTACTCTTTTCTTCCACAGCTATGTCTTTGTAGTGTGTGCAGAATGTGGTGTTGCATTGTCTTATTGAAAAAAATGCTTCCATGTCCCGGGAAAGGATGTCATCTTGAGGGTAGCAAATGTTTCTTTAAAATTTCAATGTCCTTTTATGCATTAATGGCACCACCGCAGAAGTATAAATTTTCTTTGCCAAGGGCACTCACATAACTCCATACTATGATAGACCCTGGCTTTAGGACTTGTTGCTGATAACAGTCTCGATGGTCCTTTTGTGTTTGGTTCGAGCACATGGTATCCACTTCTTCCAAAAAAGACTTGGAATACTGATTCATCGGACCACAATACACATTTGTTTCCACTATGTGATGGTCCATCCCAGATGCCTCTGAGCCGAGAGAAGTTAGTGCCGCTTTTGGTTATGGTTAAATAACGCTTCTTTTTGCACAGTGAAGTTTGATGAGGTATTTGTGAATGTAACTTCATATTGTAGAGCTTGACAGAGGTTTGCCAAAGTAATCAGGCCCTGACCATGTGGTTATATCAGCTTTTGAGGAGTGACGGTTCTTGATGCAGTGCCATCTGAGCGATCACAGATAACGGATGTTCAGCTTAGGCTTCCTCCCTTGTCTTTGTTGCTTTCAAATGAGGCATATTTATTATAAAGTTTAATGTTGTGGTTTCACAACACATGAATTTTCCATACACCTGATTGGCTGACTGTCAATATGATGGATGAAGTTTGCTCAGACTCTTTTATGTATCTTTTCCCAGATAATTAAGTTTTTTGATATTGCCTCATGTCCTCCTTTCCCAGGCTGTAAACCAAATTGTTGTCCCAGATGTCCATCCATAAAGTAATCAACAGCCTGAGGCATGGCTCAATCTTTCTTTCCCAGGTTATAAAGTCATTGAGCCACCAGCATGTCTCCCTTTCTATGTTGGAACAGCTGTTTTAAAAGTGAGGTGTAAGTGAAGAAAGACTGCTTTGATTGGTCCTAAATGTGGTTCATCTGTTGTCTTGTCTTGAACAAAATATAATGCAAAATTAAACCAAAATGTACAGATTTTGGACCCCACAACACTGCCTGTAATGAAATAAAAGTCAAAGTAAATGTAAGAATCACTTTGTTTTTCATTTTTAATTTGCATTTTCCACATCATCTCAACTTTTTCTAATTTTGGGTTGCATTTTATTTAAACCTTTATGGACAATCTTGTAAATGTATTCTTCTTCTTTCGGCTGCTCCGATTAGGGATGCCATAGCTGATCATCTTGTTCCATATCTTCCTCTTCCTCTTCACCTTGCTCTGTCACTCCCATCAACTTCCTGTCCTCTCTCATCCCAACCATAAACTTCCTCTTAGGCCTTTCTCTTTTCATCTTCCCTGGCAGCTCTATCCATATCACCCTTCTCCCAATATACTCAGCATCTTTCCTCTGCACATGTCCAAACCAACACAATCTCACCTCTCTGACTTTGTCTCCCAACCGTCAAACTTAAGCCGACCCTCTAATGTCCACATTTCTAATCCTGTCCATCCTCGTAACACTCAGTGCAAATCTTAGCATCTTTAACTCTGCCACCTCCAGCTCTGTCCTCTGCTTTCTGATCAGTGCCACCATCTCCAGGCCATATAACATAGCTGGTCTCACTACCGTCCTGTAGGCCTTCCCTTTCACTCTTGCTGATACCCGTCTGTCACAAATCACTCCTGACACTCTTCTCCACTCTGCCTGCACTCTCTTTTTCACCTTTCTTCCACAATCCAAATTACTTTGTACTGTTGATCCCAAGTATTTAAACTCACCCACCTTCTCCAACTATTCTTGTAGATGTATAAAAAAACAAAAAATACACGTGACAGAGAATTGTTTTTAATACAGTAAATTGTGCACAAAGAGATTTTTCTACAGTGTGATGTCTGGACTTACTTTCTTAGGTTTCACTTTGTTTAATTAATATTAAATAGACTCCTTTTTTTTCATTTATTTCAGTGGATTATACGATGGAGAACAGCCTTCGAATTGGAGCATCAGGTCTGGTGTTGACTGTGCTGCTCATCATTACGAGAGACTCTTTCTGGATCAGAGTGACTTCAGTATTTCAATCCAATGACAGTGCGTAGACTTCAGGTCAGTGGAGTCAGAAAGCAACCTGAACATTAAATGAAACCGAAACAACATTTATTTGTCTGAATTTCCTGCATAGCATAATGTGAAACTACCTGTGGAAATCAGCCCTGCTTTCTCTTCTGATGTGTTGATTTACAGGAGCAGGATGTGAAGAAGGAAGTCCAACAACCAAAGTGAGGGACAACAATGAATGAATGACTGAATGAGGAGAAGCAGTTGATCAAATGTTCAGACTCTTACACTCATTAACAGTACTCAGCACCTCTGTGGATATCACCTTGGTCTTATTATCACATAGTATACATCATAATGTAAAGTTAAAAATACAATGTGGAAACAGAAACATGGACATGTCAAATAGCAATGAGATGACAAAGTAACATCTGTGCACCTCTGGATTATTGATTTAAAGGATTAAATGAAAGAATCCAGCTGCCTGTGGTGTAGTGGCTAAGTGTTAGGATCTGGAGTAGGGAACATAGCTAGAGAGGGTTCTCAGACCACCTTAAACAGCCTAAAAAACAGGCCTCACCCCAAACGTCTTAACCCCCAACTATAATGACCTGTTTCAGCCTACACAGCCTGAAAAGGGTTAGCTATTAAAATAAATGAACTGTCCGACAATTTCAAAGCAACTCTCAACAGAAAGGAAAATCATAGAAAACAATTTGGCTTAATAAATTATCCAGAGAAAATATCCTTAATAAAACAAGAGATGTATTTACTATGTACAAATTGAAGAAACTTGCTCAAAGAGCTGTGGGAAAATACTTTTCATTACTATATACACATAGCATCTTCTAATATACAGAGTGCCTTTCATTATCTATCTATTATGAGCAGGAAAAGTATATTCTTATATTTGCTAATCCATCCATCCATTATCCAACCCGCTATATCCTAACTACAGGGTCACGGAGGTCTGCCGGAGCCAATCCCAGCCAACACAGGGCGCAAGGCAGAAACAAACCCCGGGTACTTGACTAATTAAGGATGTGTCCCTGACTGAGCCACAGTATTTGAGTGTTACTTTGTATTTTTTTTCTGAATTTCATTATGCATTGTAAATAAGTTGTAATTCTTTTATGCTATTGTTAAACTGTTGGCACACCCTGTAAAGGTGCCTGTTTCCCGTTGTGAGGTGGAATGATAACCAAGCAACAAACTGTCATCACCTAATGAGGGACCACATTTGACTTTGTTTACCGGCCAGTATATAAGTGGTGGCCCAGTCTTTCCTGGTTAGAAAACTGAAGTCAGTGTGGTTTATTGACACATGCTTGCTTCTTCTTCTTCTGCACATTTATTTGTTTATTTTATTTGAAACTGTTCTTTTACGATAAAGAAATGATAAGGAAAATGTGACAAAAAAAAGGTTATATTATTTGTTCCAGGTCATGAATGTTTCCACAACAGAGTAAAAGAAGTTGCTTCAAAGACAAACTCAAGAACCAAATCTGAAAGAATAATCTGGGAAACAGAGCAGAAAAGGCAGAATGGCAATCACTTAAATGAAAGGAAACCCAATAGCTACAAACACTCCAGAACACTTCATTGAGCCAGTCTGGAACTCCAGAGGACGGGCTCAGGAGTGATAATGTCAGGGTGGCCCCGCCTCCTAGGGTAGCACCTACAAAATAAAAGAGATATAAGTAAACACTGTAACAGGTTTATATACAAAAATAAAGTTTTTGTAAATTAAATGCTGAAAGAAAACAATTAAAAAAATATTGTTTTACATAAAAGCAAGCAAGAAACACAGACAGCAGCAAAAACATCAAATACACCAACTATAAACCTAAACCAGTGCTGTAATCCCAGCTGAACCATAACACTATGTTATGAGACTTTATACCTCTAGCTTGCTGGTTTAGTTTCTGCATTTGCCTCAGTGTGTGACTCTGAGCGAGTCACTAAACCTGTGTGTGCTCTAAATGTACAAAAAAAACCCAAAAAAACAATTGTAACTCACTCTGATCTTGTAAGATGCCTTGAGTGAAGGTGTCAGTCAAACACACAATAAAAGTATTCATCATCCGAAAACATGTATTTATGTTGGACATTTTCAGTTAATTGCATTACTTAAACGTAAAATAAAATTTGCAATTTCAAAGATAAAAAAAAAGTAATACATATATGTTCAAATTCACATGCTGACCGCTTCTACAGATATTTGTGAATGTGTTCACTGCTGGTTTTTGTATCTTTTTCATTTTATATATACAAGGAGGAGTCAAGGTAAAGTTAGAAATTGGGATTTACTAGAAAATGGATCGAAACTTAAGAAAACTGATCATGTCATTCCTCAATGGAGTCTCCATCCATCTCAATGCACTGGCACCATCTGTCTGGAAGTGCCTGGATTCCAGCAGAATAAAAGGTTTTGACTTGTCCACGCCACCGCTCCCAATGTTTTTTTACTGGACCAAAAAGGTGGAAATCACAAGGTGCCAAATCTAGCCAATTTAAATGCCGGAGTAACCAAAGTTATTTAGAAAGGTTTTAAAAATAGTTAAATCATCAGACTTTTAAATTTTTAAAAACATTGATAAGGGGTTTTTATGATGTTGGTTTTGGGAAGGTTTGCCAGTTTATTGAAAACAGCCCCCCATGAATCAGCTTCTTAAACCCAAAAAAACAACCTTCTTAGTTTGCTAATTCTTTTTAATTTCTTTCTGATCTGAAAAGGTGAGCGGATCAAAGGAATGATTTGAACTTTGTGTCACACGGGTGTTCCCTTATGCAAATATCCTTAACTTTAAAATTTTAAATTTTTGAATTAAACTGAAAATGAAAAAAGATTTTCATGCATCATACTGTATATGGAAACCACACAATTCATTAAAAGTGATATTTTTAAAAATTAGTTAAAGTAACTTTATCGCTTAAAAATTGTAGTCATTTGTATCTTTCAGTTTGTTAGTCACAATGTTTTAATTCAGCAGTTGTGTGAATTTATGGATGTTGGCAATACCTCAAACTTCAGTTTCTTCAGACAAGCCTTGGTGTTCTTCTCAGTGTATCATTGTCTTGCAGCAAAAATCCACAATTTTCTGTTGGGAAAGGGGGAAAACTGGGGAGGCCAGTCCAGCTGTACCTTTTTTTCCACAGCTATGTTCTTCTCAGTGTATCATTGTCTTGCAGCAAAGGCCTCCTTGAGACAGCAGTCCCCACCATTTGGATCGCATAGCAGGCTTCACATTGGTCTCCAGCAAGTCACAGTAACTTGCACTAGTGACTGGAGTACCCCTCGGCAAGTGGTGTTTGACAATAAGTTGGGTGCACGAATGGTGGAAGGACAAAACAAAACCTTTTAGGTGATGCAAGTGCATGAAGTTTGCTCAGACCTTTTATGTATCTTTTCCCAGATAATTAAGTTTTTGATATTCCCTCATGTCCTCCTTTTCCCAGGCTGTAAACCAAATTGTTGTCCCAGATGTCCATCCATAAAGTAATCAACAGTGAGGCATGGCTCAATTTTTTCTTTCCCAGGACTCCTTGAGACAGCAGTCCCCTGTTTTAAAAGTGAGGTGTAAGGAAGAAAGACTGCTTTGATTGGCCCCCAAATGTGGTTCATCTGTTGTCTTGTCTTGAACAAAATATAATGCAAAATTAAAACCAAAATGTACAGATTTTGGACCCCACAACACTGCCTGTAATGAAATAAAAGTAAAAGTAAATTAAGAATCACTTTGTTTTTCATTTTTAATTTGATTTTCCACATCATCTCAACTTTTTCTAATTTTGGTTGCATTTATTTAAACCTTTATGGACAATCTTGTAAATGTATTCTTCTTCTTTCGTGTTCGATTAGGGATGCCATAGCTGATCATCTTGTTCCATATCTTCCTCTTCCTCTTCACCTTGCTCTGTCACTCCCATCAACTTCCTGTCCTCTCTCATCCCAACCATAAACTTCCTCTTAGGCCTTTTTTTTCATCTTCCCGCAAGCTCTATCCATATCACCCTTCTCCCAATATACTCAGCATCTTTCCTCTGCACATGTCCAAACCAAACACTTTCCTTTCTGTTAACACAAAATTATAGCCACCTCTAATGTCCACATTTCTAATCCTGTCCATCCTCGTAACACCAGTGCAAATCTTAGCATCTTTAACTCTGCCAATTCCAGCTCTGTCCTCTGCTTTCTGATCAGTGCCACCATTTGGAGGCTTCACATTGGTCTCCAGCAAGTCACAGTAACTTGCACTAGTGACTGGAGTACCCTTTCTCAAATAGTCCTTTGGAGGCAGGAGAACACCCTGCCACCTCCTCCCACTGTGGTTTGCGGCCTGCCTCCACCCAGCGTAGCACCGGCTGTAGATCAGCGTCTAGCCCTTGTTGAGCTCTCCACTCTGTTTGGTCCAACATTTGAGTCAATCTGCAAACCGGTCCACCCCCCTCACATGTAGCATCTTGCTCCTCCTCCCCCTTGATCTCGGCCTCCCTGGCCTCTCTCTTCTCACAGTACTTGCAGCCCGCATGCACACAAGGCGTCGGGACATGGCGTCAGCATTAGTGTGCCGGGTTCCGCCCTGTGCTCCACTGTGAAGGAATACGATGCCAGCTCCTCAAGCCAGCGGGCTATCTGGCCCTCTGGTTCTTTAAAGGACATCAGCCACTGTAGGGCAGAGTGGTCGGAACGGACGGTGAAAGGGAGGCCGCACAGGTAGTACCTGAAATGTCCTATGGCCTTAACAACTGCAAGGAGCTCCCTGCGGGTCACGCAATAGCGCCGCTCAGCTTTGTTGAAAGTCCTGCTAAAATAGGCCACTACTTTTTCCCCTTTTCCCCTACTTGGCTCAGCACCGCCCCATCCCAACACCACTGGCATCCGTGTCAGGATGAGCGGCCGACTGGGGTCGGGGGTGAGGATCGGGCGTTGTCAGTGCCATCTTCAAGGAGCTGAAGGCCTGCTCGCACTCTGGTGTCCACACAAAGTCACAGCCCTTTCCCTGCAGGCGGAACAGGGGTGCAGCTATACAGGAGAACCCCCTGACGAACCGCCTGTAATAGGAGGCCAGCCCAAGGAAGCTCTTCAAGTCCTTGATGCTGGTAGGCGTCGACCAGTCCCTTACCGATCGGACCTTGTCCTCCAAAGTGCTGATCCCTCACCCCCGATCCTGTGTCCCAAAATTCCAGTTCCTTCCTCATGAAGCAGCACTTTTCTGGGTGCAGCTTCAGTCCTGCTGCTGCTATCCTCTGTAGGACTCTCCTCAGCGAACTCAGTGCGCCTCGAAGGAGCCCCCATGCACAAGAATATCGTCCAAATAAACCAAGCATTCTTGGCGGGGAATGGCATCCAGGACCCTTTCCATTAGCCGCTCAAATGTGGCTGGGGCGTTACAAAGGCCAAAGCTGAGGACCTTGAACTGCCACAACCCCCGCCCGGTGCAGAAAGCGGTCTTCGGACGGGCCTCTGGGCTGAGTGGGACCTGCCAATAACCGCTGTAGGTCTAATGAGGAGAACCACGATGACCCGACACCAGATCCAAGGACTCATCTATGCGGGTGGCGGTGAGTCTTTTTAGTCACACTGTTCAGAGGCCTGTAGTCTCGCAGAACCTCATTTTCTGACTCTTCTTTTTGTGGACCATCACAACCCCCGAAGCCCACGGGCTATTGGACGGCTCAATGATCCCTGCGTTGAGCATTTCCTCAATCGCCGTGTCAGCGGCCTCCTGATGTGCCAGGGGAGGCGGCGTGTCTTGATCGGCCGCGCGTCCCCTGTGTCGATCTCATGGTGGACCAGGTGTGTCAGGCCGGTCTCTTCTGAGAGTGCGAAGATGTCCTTGAATTCCCACAACACCTGCCACAGCTGCTCTTGTTGCTCGGGTTGCAGGCCATCACAGCTGCGCCTCCAGATCTCTTTCACTGCCGTCAACCTGTCAGCCTCCCCCGACACCGGCTGTTGGACCAAGGACTGTGGCTGTACATCTCCCCTGGTGTGGATGACAGGGTGCACGGGGACAGGCGGGTCCACCTGCAGGGGTAAGTCCTCCATCTGATGGGTCCCCGCTGCTTTCGATGCCGCTGGAGGTGAGCTTTGGGACTGCGCAGGTCGGACCATCTGCACCATGGGACCCCGGGAACTGTAGTGTGTTTTTCCCCAAGTCCAGTACACACCGAGCTGCCCTTAGAAAGTCTAGGCCTAATATGCACTCATCCTGTACAGCTGCAACCCACACCTTAAAGTCCACTACTAGGCCACCTACCCGGATGTTCACCAGCCCCCGCCCCAGCATGGGAGTTAACTCCCCCGTCACAGTTCGAAGCTTGACAGATGTGGCTTCCAACTGCGTCCCTGCTGGAACCATGTCGGGTCTGAGGAGCGTGGCAGTGGAGCCCGTATCTATTAGAGCTACACAGAGCCCCTTCAGGGTGATAGGGACATGGCAGAAGTCCCCAACATGAGTCCAGCCGCGACCCTGATCCATTCCGCGCCGTCGTCTGCTTCTGGGGAAAGCTGAGCCATACTTTCCCGGCTTTGCAAGTGGGCTCTACCCCGGCGGACCCACGGAGTGGGACGGATGAGTAGGGTCTGCGCCGTCCCTTCTACGCAGACCCTGGGCGTTTCCCTGTCGGTCAGCACGCTTTGGGCACTGTACGCTGATGTGGCGCCCTGGCCGCACACCCAGCAGACAAGATCTCCGGCGAGGTCGGCTGCTCTGCGGGGCTGGAGTGGCACAGCTCGAATCATCTCTGTCAGCTCGCTGACCCACGCCGCCTCTCTGGTCCTTGAATTTCGCTACCCACGGCCCTTGCAACAGGGCTACAGGTGAAGGCATCAGTCTCAACCGTAGCTCCCACTAGCTCCCTCTCCAGCGCTATCTCTAAAGCGTTCTGCAGCGTGCGAGGGTGGGCCAGCTGCGTCTGTACCCGCAGATCCCTCGGGGACAGAGCCCGGATGAATTGGTCCCTTGCAAGCTCGCTCTGCACCACGGCTGGCATGTGCGAGTAAGCCCTCCTCGTCAGTGTTTCAATCTCTGCAGCTAAAGCGCGGAGCGGCTCCCCTGTCAGTCTCTGTCTATTAGCTAGTTCAGAGCGCAGGACAGCGGGCTGATTAAATTGTCCAAACCGCTGCAAGGCCCCAACTAAGGCCTCATAGTCACCCCGTTCTTCTGGGCTAAGTAACAGCAGACAGCGCGAGGCATCATCCGTGAGGCACAGAGCCAGCTGAAGTGCTTTGATGTCTTCGGACCATCCCGCAGCCTTCGCCAGCAGTTCAAATTGGGCATAAAAGGCCTCCCAGTCAGTCTTACCAGAATATTTGGCGTTTTCATCTGCGGCTGGACACATAGGGGCCGCCATTTCTGTTTCCGTTCGCTTCCCTCCTTCCTGGTGAGTATTTGCGCGCCAGCGCCGTCCCCCGCCAACCCCGCGCTGAATCCGGCGTCAGCAGCTAGCTTCCTGGCCGTCTGCCTCAGGCGAGCTACGTGCTCCGTATCCCAGAGAGCGTCTATCCTACGTCCCGGATAATCAGCGTTATCACCGTACTCCACCTCCTCCTTGACTTTTGGTCGGCGCCTGCGTTGTCCGCTGTGCGCCATGCTGCTCACGGTGATAGCAGGGTTAGCTGGAAGCTGCTAGATAGCTCACCCGAAGCCGAGCACAATCCGCCGGTGTTTACTTCTGACACCAGTGTAGCGTCTTCCCAGACGTAATGACGATCCGAGACGGTCACTTGGTTAGTCCTTTCTTTAATAAATAAAAAACGGTTGCTGTTGGCCGCAACCACGCCGAACAGACAGAACTTAAAAAAAACAATCTCACAGCGAGCGACATGACCGAACTTCTCTCTTGTCTCCACCCTCCTCGTTCCAACCCCAGCGCTCCCGCCCTCCTCCTCGGCTCCACCCCCCCATCCCTCCGGAACCTCCTTTACCTTCCACTCTATTACATGAGAAATAACAGGGACAACAGAATAAATAACTGAGGGATGCAAATCACAGAACACAAACTGCAAAACAGAACTCTACAATAAAGAACAGAACGCTACAATATAATTGTTTCCGAAAACCATTGCAATGGGCAACTTCCCTACTTAATTTTTCACTTGTCACTAATGTTTCAAAATTCTGAGGTGAAATGCACATTTAAAGTGTAGCTCAAGCCCCCGTTTCTTAACATCTGTACTTGTAAAGCTCAACAGTGTAGTAGGTGACGTAGCATTGAATACCAGTCCTGCCACCAAACCACCAAGATTTCCAGGTAAGTTGGAGATGAGAGACAAGAAAATAAAAAGAATCCTGGATGGACCAGATATACAAACTCATACAAATACCGAAAGGTAAAAAGATGAATGTGGTGAACAAGTCCTTTACTGTTTGAATTACCATAAATAATGATAGTAAGACAATAAGTAAGTTTTGACTGATGTTTCAGAAGTTCCTAACAGTTACAATAGTAACAATGGATAGGCTTGGTGGTTTGAATTTGAGCTTTTGTTAAATTTATCAGGTGGAATTTGTGCTTGATTTGGTGAACATGACCGCTAAGGGATGGGAAAAGCAGTAACTGTGTTAGTGGCTGGGATTGTGTGTGTACAGTAAGTACAAGATGGGTTAGGACTTACAGTTTTACAAAAAGGATAACAAACATTTTTATTTCAGACAATTAGTTATTCTACTATGCAGCCTTTTTTTTCACTGATCATCACCAGACACAAGAAGGAGATGGTGCTGACAAAGTCAGACTCTTTTTTGAAAGTATCTCCATAGGTACTGTAGATATCCATTTGTTGTTTGTTGTCAGAACTGAAGTGGATGTTCATGTCTACCTCTTTATGAATCAGTGAGCTGTCTTCTCACTGCTACAGTGATGGTTGCAGTTGCACTACAAGACTTTAGTATCTGCTGACTAACGCAGAAGTCCAGATGTCTCAACAAATTGTAAAAGATGCCACTGATGACGATGTGGCTGAAGCTCATGTCAATGGACAATGTTCTTCTGTTCTATTAGTTATATGGCATGATTTATTCACATTACCTTTTTTAAGTACACTACATCTTAACTACAGATAATAAAACATGGAGTACTAAGAATGCTTGCCTCAGGGTATCCTGTACATGATGTCCGGTGATAACGGCATTGAATACGCACACTCGGAACTGAGGCATCTCTCATCCTATCGGTTGTGGTTGAGACTCCATAGCTTTGAATCCTGAATTCAGCACAGAGGGAAGAGGCCGATGCCAGGATGGATTAGGAGTGAGCTGGTACAGTGGGATTGTTATGTCTCTCTGTAATGGCAGAATGTGTAGACCTCAAGTGGGGAAACATAGAAGATGGATTATTACAAATACGAAAACTGCCTTTCAAAATTCATATCATTGCACTTTTGATGGAGAAATGATTCCACACCTGGAAACGCGGTCTGCTAAGTGATCCTTCCATAGTATCTCTCAAAATTATTTGTCAAATTAGGTTATAAATAAATGTAACATAATCAGGGGATTCCCGGTATGTGGACCTTGGTTGACAATCTGTGCAGAAAGCTAAAAATGAACACTTTAGTTAGTTGAGCCAAAGGACTGAATAAGAAGGGCGTGTAACAAATCTCTGACTGAGAGGTAGGACAAGTTCACTATGAAGAAGAAACTAAATGAGCTGTCAAAAGCAAACATACATAAAATATTAGTAATTGGAATATCTCATTAGTTAATGTAATAATCATGGCCTCTGTTAAGCATTTCATCTCCTCTCTCACGTGTTCTCGGCTGTTGTGTAACAAAGGTTAAGGCTTCTTTTATTCAGAGTGAGTATTAATTAAGAATAAAGATAGGAAAAATTGCTGGGAAATAATGCGATTAGTTTTTATATTATGAGGATTTTACACAAACAGCATTGGAATCAATCTCATAAAAACATGTTGGTTAAAAATAAAATGAATAACAGCAGCGATAACAATGACAAAATACAAAAGCAAAGAAAATTTGTAAGAAGAGCCTGAGCACTATGGTGAGTGAGATGTCTTATTTCATATTATTAAAGCTCTTGTCTGTTTAGATGGTGCCTGAAGGCATTCATTTTATTTTTGTAGTTTTATTTTTCATTACTAAGAACTAGGAAAGAGAATCGCATCATAGCTACAACAAGTCAGTTTCATCAGTGGCTTTTACTGTCCGCTGTTTCACAGACTGGCACTGAATTCTCCTGTCAGAGTGCGTCACGTTACTCCAACTGACCAGGAGATGTCACTGCACTGCTGAGTGTCAAACACTCTGAAACATCAAAACAAATTCTGGTAAAATGGCTTCAACAATTCAGAGCCACAACTTGGTGCTTTATTGTGCTATCAGGTCATCTGTGACACTCACCTTCAGGCATAGACATCGGCTTTAAGGATTCACTTCAAAATTATATTTATTTGTACCAAAACGAAGAAAAGAAAGTACAGCTTGACGTATAGAATTATACAACCTGGGTAGGTTATGTCTTCATGCAGTCCTATTAGCAAAAGCAAGACACTAAGTGACACAAAAGATTAAAGTGTCCCCCATATATGCATATAGCAGGGGTGTTAAAGAAGTGACTTTAATTTGTAAATGAAACAAATGACATTTCTTTTGCCTCAGGTGAGTTTGTGCTAAATTGCATGGCACTGCTGGTATGTTCAGCTGAGCTTCAACAAATAACTCTAATTACCTTTAAACTGATTTAGCAAGAACAGTTTTTTCACAAGGTGGCAGGCACACAGTTGGGATGCAGACAGTATTCAACCTTTCCACCTCCTGGGGTCTGACATTCATTTTACCCTCATTACAGATGATGTGCAGACTAAACCTTCTCACCTTCTCCTGTAGATGATCATTTTTGTTAATGTGATGTTCTAAAAATTGCCCACTGTGAGTTAGTGATGGGCATTGCGATTTACTTTACTGATGTGATTACACGTTTAAGGGAGTCAATTCTGGCATACGTGGGAAGTAAAAGGGTGTTGGAGGGTGTGGACGTGGCCCGGACACAGACAGGCAGACATGTTGAAAGTCACCACCACACGTTTATTTACACGACTATTTACAATATTTACAAGTGTTCACACAACCCCTTCAGTCCCCAAAGTCCTGGGCAAACAACACCTTGCCTTTCTTCGGGCCGCCTCCACTTTCTCTCCTTCTGCCTTGTCCTGCTTCCACCCGATTCCAGCCTCAAATTAAGGGAGGCGGCCCCTTTTATCCACACCCAGATGTGCTCCAGGTGCTCCCCGGCAATCTCCCGCTGACACGCCCCAGTGTGGCAGAAGTGCCGGCTGTTCTCCCGGAAGCTCTCCGGGTGTCCCTGCTTCTCTTTCCCCCAGCACTTCTTGGTGTGGCGGAAGTGCTGAAGTCCAGGGTTTCCAAGGCATTGGGGCGCCCCCTGGCGGTGACCACGGGCCCCTACAGGGTTGGGCTTCCGAGCCCTCTACCCGTGGCCCCCAAAGCAACCAGGGTGGCGGCCCCCACGTGATCCAGGGCGGGCGTAGACCCTCTTCCGGTCCTTCCTGGTCTGGCATGGAACTACCATTTTTCAGGCCCTTTAGCTGCCTTCCATGCGCACATGTGTGACACTGTCTATCTATCTGTTTCATTTTAAGATACATTCACCAGCATTTCTTTTGACTTTGCCTTTGTTTTAAAAATGACTTAATTTGATAAATTTAGGTCATCCCATTTATTATAAGATTTTCAATAAGTGTGTTAGTTACTTAGATTACCAAATTGTAGCATAGCTGAAGGTTTTATTGCTTGTTAGTCTGCACAGGAGGCAGAAAGCTGAAAGTTTTCTATGGCCTGTTTGATTAACTTACCAGTCTGTGGCAACAATGAGAAGACATTTGACAGATCAGGTGTTCTTTTATTAAAAAAGATTAAATGATCTGCAGTGTCCCTTATGTTGTACAGAAATTATAATGGAGGACTGGCAGGTAAGAAAAACAGAATCTTCAGGAATGAGATGTGTCATACACAGACATCACAGAGCATCACGCCGGCTGACTGTTAGCACCCCTCAGAATACTCATATTTTAGAGCTTTCCAGGGATCTTATAAAAATATCCATTTAATAAAAGATTTTAACTGCCTTATTTCTCAGCCAATCACAATATAAGTTGAAACAGACTAAATCTGTATATCCGGGGTAAGGATTTCTACTTTTACACATACGGATGGAAGTACCCAAACTCACACATACAGAGCAGCCACGCAGTCAGTTGTGCACATCTTTGTGATGAGGAGGAACGAGAACACCAAACATGGGCAGAACGTGCAAACTCAGCATGGTCAGCAGTGAAAATGGGTGTCAAGTTGAGCTTCCTGGGCTGTAAGTGAGAAGAGCTGAGGACTGAAGGTCTAAGAGATGTGTGACGGCAACCAAAGGCCTCAAGTTCTGCAGCTCTTTTAAAACACGGGGTCTGTTGATCTTTCTTTTAAAGCAACATGTAAGTTAAAGTGAAGCCTCATATTGCTTTATAGTTAATGCTAGCAGAATTGTTACATTGGATTAAATTAAATCCAATACAGTACAGTACAGTTGTAATAACTGTTAAACAATAAATATGTCTTGGCCTGAAGTCTGACTGCTGGTGACACACAAATTACCCACCACTGAAGAATAATTAAACAAAGTTAAAGATGCTGGTTTCTTGCACACAATTCATTAAACAAAATTTCCATATAGTGGTGTCACTCTGTGCTGCTGATAGGAAGAAGGCAGAAGGTAAAGTGAGCCAAGTAGACCAGGAGATGGACAAGAACAAAACTCAAAGTTAAAAATACAGGCAAAGGTCAGACTAGGAAGTCCTCAAATGTTCTGAAACACCAGAACCCAAAACATAACACAAAAGTCTCACTCTTGGATTGCCAAAGGTAACAGCCAGAAAAGCGACACCCGCAAATCTTACACTGCAGAAGTCTTGTAGAATATCTGAAGATTTAGAGGACACGGGATGTGAGACTGTCTGACTGTTGTATCATTACCAATGTGATGCCACATGTTGCCACCTCCGGGGGTCACAATGTAGCAAATGATGTCCAATGCTGAAGAAAATGGTGGCGCCTATTGGAAAGTTAATACAGAAGGGCAAAAAGATATCAAAATGAAACAACTAATTCAAAACTTGAAAAAAATGAATAAAAGATACTGAAGAGTTTCAATTCATTACCCATAGTGAGAAGTCAAGCAAAATGGCACCTTTTATTGGTTTACTAAAAAGATTACAATATGCAACCTTTCAAGGCAACTCAGGCCCCTTCTTTAGGAAAGCTTGTATGTTGTAATCTTTTTAGTGAGCCAATAAAAGGTGCCATTCTGCTTGACTTCTCACTAAATTCATTACCACAAAAAAAAATAAAACAGGCTGATATCAGAATTAAAATAAGCAGAGGAAAGATGGTAAAAAATGAGAAGTCCATTGCAACACACACACTACTAAATAATCAGAATATGAAAAAGCTTAGTTAGTTAGTTATACCTTTTAAAACAAATTTGAATTTGGATTTAAAATTTCTCTGTCATACAAAACCAACAGCTGCCTCTTTAAAGAGTTTTAACTTGTCTTGATCTTGTAAGTTGCCTTGAATAAAGACAACAATACAATAAAAAGGCCTACATTTAAATATACTACTTGGTAGGTTCTACAGGAACTTTTGAATATATTCCCAGATATTTCCTAAACCCTTCCACTTTTTTATTCATTTTGTGTTCCTTCTGACAGTCTGATTTTTGGTTTTAAAGATTCTGTTGGTGTTGTGGCTGAATTGTGCACAAAGTGGACGACAAACCACGATGGCCTGCTAGTCGATAACAGGGTACACTCAGTGTGGTTTACACCTCAGCTCTTTAACTTACTGGTTACTCATCAATGGAGTTTATCATTGTCTCAGAAAACAAATACATTAGGCGACATTTTATATTTTATGAAGGATCACATCTTCAGTGCAAAATAGTTAAGAATTAGATTCAGCAAGTTAAAATCTTAGGGGAGAAAGAATTGTGTTTGTAATGGCTATGGTTACAATGACATGTCAAGTAAATTCCATCCATCCATTCGTTTTATTATCTGCTATATCCTAACACAGGGGTCACAGGGGTCTGCTGGAGCCAATTCCAGCCAGAACAGAGCGCAAGGCAGGAACAAATCCCGGGCAGGATGCCAACCCACCACAGGTGAAGGAAAATGACACATTTTATTGGCTAACTAAAAGGATTACAATATGCCAACTTTTAATGACGCTCAGGCCCCTTCTAAAGGCAAGATGTATTAAAAAGGTGTAAGGTACTGGCATCTGAGTGGCACATAATGACATGTTTGCTGTCACTATGAACACTACGGGCCATATTAAAAATTAAAGGCTCAGCCAGTTACCTCGCCAATAAGCCAACCACCACACACAGCATCATTATGTCAGCAACTTTGTCTCACAATAAATGAATCGCAGGTTAATCCAGAGCTACAATGTTTGTCAGTCTCATCTTGGCGTCACAGGTGACTTGTACGATGTCACTGCTCACCATTAACAAAAGCAACTTCATTCTCATCAGGTGCCCTTATTGCAATATGAATACAGTAAAGCACTTTGATTATGTTAGGAAAACCAGACACTACAGATAATTTACTTTTTACTTTCTCATATACGAAGTATAGGGAAAGTATTTCAATCGTCCAAAGATCTGAGGTCAAGATTTTGATGAAACTCGACGTTTTAGACCTCCTGGGTCTTAAAATACCATTTTAGGAATTATGTCTGTGTGTCTGTGTCTGTGTGTGTGTGTGTGTGTGTCTGTCTGTGTGTGTGCATGTAAACACGATAACTTGAGTACGCTTTCAGTTAGGTCAACCAAATTTTGCATACAAGTATTAGGTAGAAAACATAGATTTCTATCAAATTTTTGGTTATTTCTGTTATTAATGAAGCTACAGAGTCTGATTTATCCCCTTTACTTTTATAATAATTGTTTAATATATTATTAATTTGACTTGATATTTTGTTGGAGGTTCTTTAATATACATAATATAAAAATATAAGCATTGTCTTGCGGTTTACTCCTCAAATATCCATCCCTATATTTGAGTATATGAGAAAGTCGAGGGGAGACCACATCCGATTTTTTACATTACAAAAACACATTATCTGTTCTGTATGTACACCCACACTGAAAACCTTGTCAGCTGGTAAATATCTTACAGCACAGCAGGCATTACAGATCTGAAGCTTGGCTGAGATATTCCTGACCTGTCAGCCAGTTCACTGAAAAGTGACAACAGGTAGTCGATATAAAGAAAATAAAAAGTTCTTCAGTGTAGGAAGAAGCAGAAGGTAAAAGAAGCGACACTCAGCATCATCGGCCTGGAAGTTGCAGGAACTGAAGGCCGAGGCAGTTTGGGTCTGCGTGGCGGGATGGGATGCAGCAGGCTGTGTCACGGAGTCTGCTGTTGTCCGGATGAGAACTGAGTTTTTGAAAAGAACATAAAGGGTTTTACTTCACACCTTTGTGACTTCCACTTTATTTATTGGACATAATTTCTTATTTTTTGCACCCCAAGGACACTAATTGGTGTTTAAATAACAATTTTCTTGGCTTTACTTATGGAATTATGAATTGGCTTATGTGACTGCACTTTTGCACACTTTTATGTTACCTTGCTTTAATAAACTGCCATTCCTTTGATTTTAAGGTCTGCTCACTCGTCCTCGTCCATCTCATCCCACAACTATTGATGTCCTGGAAAATGGAAGGCAGCCAATGGCTGTGAGCACCGAGGCATCACACAGTCAAACACAGAAACAATTCACTAGATTAGGATTTCTAAATATTGAGCAGCTTACTTCTGTCATTACTGGCAATGCTGCTTCTTGTAATTTTGCAGGAAGAGTTTACACTGAAATAAAATAAAGAAGAAACAGGAAACTGAAGATATTTTATTACTCTTGCAAAGAATGCTGGAATCATAACTCCTCATTGGAGTCTCTTGATATTTTTGATTTTATGAGTTTTAAAAGTCCGTTTTTCATGTACCACTGATTCACAGACACAGCACTTGATTATATTGTTGTGATTGAGCACCAGTTCGAATAAAAAGAAAGAACCAGCCCTGGACAGGATGCCAGTCAATCACAGGGCACACTTACACACATTCACTCTGCTTGAACCAATTTAAAGTCACCCATTAACCCAACAGACACACACACACAAACACGATGGAGGACATGAGTGTGCAGAGAAAACCTGAGTGGGATTTGAATTGCAGGCAGTAGCACTAGGCAGTGTGCCATCTTTGAATGTATTTTATAACCCTGAAAAGAAGAAGTACAGAGTGAGGCGGCTTATTTGTAGCACATTCTCAGCCGACTCGTGTCACCAGTGGTCATTTCCTGTAAACTTAAAAACTGAAATGCTGAAGTTGTTAAATTTTCATATCTGCAGTGTTCACTTTGATTTGAAGACAAGTGCAGCATGCAGATCTCAGAATTTTGCCTCCTGGTTTGTAAGTATGAGTCACAGTTTTATGTTTTCAATAGAACTCTTTTAATACCAGTGTCAGATATTGGAAATTTGTATTTTATTAAAGTGGATTTAATAATGAAAATAAAAGTCAAAAAGATTTAGTACTGTAAAAAGTAAGGACAGCATGTAGTACATTCTAGAAAAAGAGGAATATGCAGAAGTAAAAAAACATTGCGTCAGTGAGCTGTCACAGTGGAGGACTGGTGTCGACCCCAACACAAACGTATTCCTCTCTCATATGAAGCTGCAGTAGAGTCAGACTGATACATGGAGCATCAAGCAGATCTCTGCATTTCTCTCTATCTCACTCGTCTTTTTCTGATTCTTTGTTTTCAGGCCTGACTGCTGTGATGTCTTCAGCCCAGTATGGAGGTAAGAAGCTAAGTTTTCCAGTTTACACTGACACTTGCACACTCAGGGTCTCGCGTTTGTCTCCTTGGCTTTTCAGTGGTCCTTCTGCAGTGTTTCTGAGCTCACATCTTTCTTTTGCCTTCACATATTCTTTACTCTTTAACTTATGAGTACTCAAGTCAAACGTCTGCCTGTCTTCACTTAATAATTGTATTTACTGTTCCACAACACTGTGGTGGACTGGCACCCTGCCCGGGGTTTGTTTCCTGCCTTGCACCCTGTGTTGGGTGGGATTGGCTCCAGCAGACCCCTGTGACCCTGTAGTTAGAATATAGCGGGTTAGATAGTGGATGGATGGATGGTTCCAGTTGTAGGTGTATTTTAT
>NW_024383056.1:0-25000 GCF_016835505.1 Polypterus senegalus | reverse complement strand
AGGCACTATATAATAGATAGATAGATAGATAGATAGATAGATAGATAGATAGATAGATAGATGTGAAAGGCACTATATAATAGATAGATAGATAGATAGATAGATAGATAGATAGATAGATAGATAGATAGATAGATAGATATTTTATTAATCCCAAGGGGAAATTCACATAATCCAACAGCAGTATACTGATACAAAAAACAGTATTAAATTAAAGAGTAATAAAAATGCATGTAAAAGCAGACAATAACTTAACGTTTACCCCCCGAGTCACATAGTGTGGGGTCTCCTCAGTCTGTCGCTGAAGCTGCTCCTCTGTCTGGAGATGATCCTGTTCAGTGGATGCAGTGGATTCTCCATGAAAGATGACAAAGTTAAGAATTAAAATAAGAGAACACTAATTAACATAGAATAAAAGTAAGGTTCGATGGTCAGGTAGGACAGAAAAAACAAAAAATAAACTCCAGAGAACTCCGGAGAAAAAATAAAATCTGCAGGGGTTTCAGGTCATGCGACCACCCAGCCAGCCAGCCCCCTCAATCAGTCCTCATTGTATTCAGGGTTCTCATGGAGGGACTTGACGATGACGGTCATGTGGAGTTTTTGCCTTTAATCCATCAATGTAGGGACATCACGGTGCTTTGATTAGGTGGTGGTGGCACAGAAAACCGTAAAAAGAACAGCAGAGAGAGTAGGAGTTAGTACGGATTTTGGAGCCACCATGAATAGTAATGATATTAATTGACTATACAGAGTATCAGGATTAAACTAGATATGGATGTCCGGAGTCGTCGCCCCCTCGCCACCGATTTCCCCCACCCCGACCTCTGCACCCCACTGTGACAGCAGCATATCTTCAGTTCAAAAATCAATAAAAAAAAAAATGTATAGTGACAATCCAGATGCCAGATCACATCTAATCTGAATGTGAACAATTGTTAAAAAAACAAAACAAAAAAAACTTTATAAAGAAAGAGAGAGAGAGAGAGAGAGAGGGGTAGAGCGTCACTAAAATTGCTCTATTGTTCTGAGTGAACAGTTTCCCTCAGCTGGTTTCTCTTATTAAAATGAAATGCAAACCATTGCTAAAAAAAAAAAAAAACAACACCTTTGTCATGCAGGCTTTTATCTTCTTCTCACCTTTCTTCTGAAACTGATTGCCTGATATTAACATTCCATCTGGAAAAGAAAAAAAAAAGAAAATCTATAAATATCGCCACTCGGTGGTCCGTGAGCCCGCGGTCACCGTGGTAACCCAGAGCTCCACATGCACTCCGTGCTGCCGGCCGAGCTTCAGGACACCCCGGCGTCATAACAGGAATAAGCTGACAGGAAAGATAAGCAGCTTAGCCCAATGGCAACTGATTTTGTTGTTTTTGTGCCTTCTCGTTTTTGAGATTTAGGCGAAGCGCCACTAGTGAATATCGTCAGCATGTTTTCTCCAAAGAAATGAAATTGATACTTCTGTTGTACAGTATAGTGCCATTCACAGTAAACACACTGCAAACATTTTCCAGACGCTCCTTTGTGTCTTTCTTCACGCCATTTGCAGGGAGCACAGACACTCAACACAGTGGAGGCTTGGAGATGTTGAAGGGAGATGGCAGTCGAGTTTCTAATTGGATTGTTTAACAAGATCTTGAAAAAGAGAGGAGATGCCTGAGGTGTGGAGAAGGAGTACGTGAGGACCGATTTTCAAGAGTAAGGGAGATGTGCAGGGCTGCGGTAACTACAGGGGGATAAAGCTGATCAGCCTCACTAATGGAGATACGGCAAACGGTGATGGAGGGCCAGGCCGAGAGGAGAGGTGACGATCTGTGAGCAGCACTGTGGTTTCATGCCAGGAACGAGTCCTACAGATGTGATGTTTGCTTTAAGAGTGTTGATGGAGAAGTGCAGAGAAGGTCAGAAGGAATTGCATTGTGTGTTTGTGGACTTGGAGAAAGTGTGGTGCCAAGAGGGGAGTTATGGTACTGAATGAGGAAGTCTGGAGTAGCAGAAAAGTATGTGAAAGTGGCACAGGATGTGTATGAGGATAGAGTGACGGTAGGAATGACAGCCTGGTTCAAGGTGAGACTGGGATGACATCAAGGGTGTTTGCCTGGTCAGACCCAGGCAGTACTTGTAGGTGGCACACGGGATGTACGGGCATCCTGGCAAGAAGGTGGGTAGATAACTTACCCAGACAGAAGACCCTGAGTAGACAGAAGAGAGGGAAGGATGCTGCACCCAGACTAGTCTTTCCTAATGGTGGGACGGACATCCCAGCCAGAGAAGAAGATGGTTCTCTGCCCGAGTGGGAAGCCCCAAAACAAATGGAAAGGCGTCCCAACTGGACATGTGCATAGCATTCCCTGGTCAGGATAAAAGAGGACAGGGAAGGACAGTCTCTGGGAGGTATGTATTCCCTCCAGTTGCTATATTGGCAGGCATTCAGGAACCAGCAGGGAATGCTGGGAGTTGTAGTCCGTCAGTACATCCCTGTTGGGGTCTGAGGGTGCCACAAGAGGGTGATGCAGGGAGATGTACTCCTTGTTACGTGGGATTTCCATGTGAGCTGGAAACAACATGTGAGCTGGTCCTCAATAAAAGGGTCCGCACTCCCTTGTCCAGGCAAGTCAGAGCTGGCAGGAAGGAAGGCAACACTCGACTGGAGGAGAGAGGGAGAAAGAGAGAAAGGAGAGATAACTTGTGTTTTTGTTTCATTTGTGAGGTATTTGTAATAAAATATCCATTTATCTTGCTGTGTTTATATTGGGGTTTGGGGCTCTCTGGTGCAGGTGGCATGGGTTGCTGCTGGAAGAGGAGTTGGTGAGCCCAGCAAGGAGTGCTTACCCTGTGGTTAGTATGTGGATCCCAATGTCCCCAGTGCAGTGACAAAGACACCGTGCTGTAAAAATGACACCGTCCTTCAAATGAGACATAAAACCGAAATCCTGACTCTCTGTCGTCATTAAAGATCCCTGGGCATCCTTTGTAAAGAGTAGGGGGTATCCTGATATGCTGGATAAATTGCCCACCACGGCCTAATCATCCCTTGTCTCTGTCTTTCACATGGGACGCTTACCCTGTGGTCTTTGTGTGGATCGTACTGTCCCGGTGTGTGCTGTATGACATAAAAGTGAGGTGCTGAGTCTGTGTGGTCATAAAAGATTCTTGGGCATCTTTCTTGAAAGAGTCCTGGCTAAACTGCCCACCAAGGCCTAGTCCATTCTGGCCCCCTAATTATCCCCTGTCAGAAACTGGCTATCTGTCTCACCACTTCACCACCACATCAGATTTGACGTGAGTGTTGTAAGACATTAGGGGTCGCTGTTGCCCCTTTCAACCCCACAGAAACAGAAACACTAAACACAGGTTAAAATCACCAGGAAGGTCTTTAATTCCTTTTCTTCTCGTAATAGTGCCCAAAAGCACCTCCGCCACCATTCCCAGGTAACAGCTATATTAACAATACGACAAATCCACACAATTCTCTCCCCTACACCTCCCAGCAAGTTCTGTCTTCTACCTCCCAACTCCAGCTTGCTGGCTGGGTCGCCATCAGTCCTTTATATAGTCCTTGACCCGGAAGTGCTTCTCCTCTTCAGTTCACGTGACTTGCCAGCACCTCCAGGTCAGATGGAGAACTTGCATTCCCTTCAGCCCGGAAGTAGTTTGGGGCTTCCTTCCCCGTGACTTGATAGTACTTCTGGGCTATGGAAAAGATACGAGTCCCCAGGTCCCCTGGCAGCGTCTCCTGCCAGCACCCCTGGTATCCAGCAGAGCCGTGAAGCTGAACTCCAAATCCCATGGTGCACTGCAGGAATCTGGGGCGCCGCTATGCTGCAGGGAACCTTCCACCTGGTGTCTTGGGGGTGCCAGTGTCCCACAGTAGCTGCCTTCCCCCATCCTTCTCTTCCTTGGATGTCCCGGCCACAGTGTATATTAAAAAAATAATGAAATTCACAAGGTCAAACATCCAATAATGTCTTGGTGTAGTGTTTTCAGTATTGTGCAAAGGGAACAGAATTTACAGATCACTCTCTTGTGTTTTTATTGCGCATGCTGTCCTAACCGTTTTGGAACCGGGGTTATCTCGGGCATTTCTTTACAAATTCTTCGCAGAACCTTTTATCAATCCATCTTTATTTTCCACAGTGCCTTTCATTGGAAAACAGTCTAAAAGTGCCTTTCCCTTTATTTTACATTGTGAACACTACAACAAAATCCTCCGTGGATTTGTTGTTTCTTTATCGCAGGATGCCGATATCTCACAACTCTCATGAGAAGCAGGAAACATTCCCTCATTATTTTTGTATAGCGCCTTTCGTAAAAGAGGCCTCTGCTTTGAAAATGCCCATTTTGTCGCGCTGCCTGGATCAGACGCTGCTTTCATTTTTCATGAAACTGAAGATCGGCTGCCTGCTTTGTGCTTTGCACTCAGGGGCTCTAAGATTACATCACTGCTGCCGCATCGGACAGAAAAAAATATTAATGCGATTGGTGTCTAGGAATGGCTGTGCTAATCAATACGTTTACATGAATAATTTAGGCTTTGTGCGCATAGATATATATCATGTATGACAGACTGCAGGGGTCACTCATGAGCAGACCTCCAATCCAAACCCACCCTCAAAGTGTTAAACACTTAAATGTCCACCCGCCAGAATGAAGTCAGCCTGTTCACTTTCTCCACACTTTCTAGTGTTGGTAATTTCATTTGGGGGCGGCATGGTGGCACAGTGGGTAGCGCTGCTGCCTTGTAGTTAGGAGACCCGGGCTCACTTCCCGGGTCCTCCCTGCGTGGAGTTTGCATGTTCTCCCTGTATCTGCGTGGGTTTCCTTCCACAGTCCAAAGACATGCAGGTTAGGTGCATTGGTGATCCTAAATTGTCCTTGGTGTGTGTGTGTGTGTGTGTGCCCTGTTGTGGGCTGGCACCATTCCCTAGGGTTTGTTCCTGCCTTATGCCCTGTGTTGGCTGGGATTGGCTCCAGCAGACCCCCGTGACCCTGCGTTAGGATATAGTGAGTTGGACAATGACTGACCGATTACATTTGAAATGATTATATTTGCCATTTTTGCCCCTCTGTCTATACTCCATAACCCATAATGACAAAGTGACAACACGTTTTTCAGAAGGTTTTGCAAATTTCTTAAAGATGACAAACTGAATTCTCTCCTTCCTTGAAGACCCACTCCAGACTGTGGTCCGGTGCCTCATGTCTGCTCCCATTCTCCATGAGATGTTTCTAGAACTTAATTGGAGTCCCACCTGTGGCACATTGAAGTGACTGAGCATTTAGAAAGGTCCATGTGTCCCGCTGTATAGAAGGTCCCATAATTCTTAAAATGCAAGTGACAGCCTACTTGGACTTTCAGAGCCCAAAGGAAGAGATTTTCTGGTCTGATGAGATAGATGTTGTAATACTTGAGCAGAACTTCAAACACGTTCACTGTGTATAGAAGGTCCCATAATTCACACTTCAGGTCAGGACAAAAACCAAGCCATAAAGTCCAAAGGACTCTCTGTAGACCTCTGTGACGAAACTGTGGTGAGGTACAGATCAGGGCAAAGGCAATCAAACCATTTGTAAGGCCTTGAATGTTCCAAGCAGCACAGCACCCTCAGGAACTTTGAAATGGAAGAAGTTAGGAACTACCAGGACTCTTCTGAGAATTGGCCCAACTAAGTATATGGGCAATAAGGACCTGGGTTTGGGAGGTGACCAGGACCACAAATGATCACTCTAACACAGGTTCAGAAATTCACTGCTGAGATAGGAGAACCTGTCAGAAGATCAACCATCTCAGCAGCACTCTATCAATCAGGCACTGATGGCAGAGTGTCTAGAAGAAAGTAAAAGGCATGTGACAGCCTGCTTGGACTTTCAGAGCCTGGTGGAAAAGATTTTCTGGTCTGATGAGGCAGACATTTTACTACTTGAGCAGAACTTCAAACACGTTCACTGTGTATAGCAGGTTTCATAATTGACACTGCAGGTTGGGACAAAAACCAAGCCATGAAGTCCAAGGAACTCTCTGTAGACCTCTGTGACTAAACTGTGGTGAGGTACAGATCAGGGCAAAGGCAATCAAACCATTTGTAAGGCCTTGAATGTTCCAAGCAGCACAGCACCCTCAAGAACTTTGAAATGGAAGAAGTTAGGATCCACCAGGACTCATCTAAGAATTGGCCAAACTGAGTACAGGAGCAATTAGGACCTGGGTTAGGGAGTTGACCAGGACCACGCATGGTCACTCTAACACAGCTTCAGAACTCCACTGCTAAAATAGGAGAACCTGTCAGAAGATCAACCATCTCAGCAGCACTCTATCAATCAGGCACTGATGGCAGAGTATCTAGATGAAAGTAAAAGGCACAATTTGGCTCAAAAACTAATGAGCACATCGTCATCTCATAACAGGCTGAGATACCGAGTTTGCTATTTTTCCATCCAGCTGTTTTAGCTCTTGACCATCCTCAAGGAACTGTGACACACAGAGACAGACACACACCCATCATCGAGATATCAATGCTTTTGGTATCAGCTGACCCTAAAATGTTCGAGATCCGTCATAAACCCAGAGATCTAAATTTTTGACAAATCTAAAGCTTTTGAAAAAAGGAGGACATGTTATGGTGGGGCCCGGCGCAAAGTAAATGACAGCCCGCTTGGAGTTTGCCAAACAGCATTTAAAAGGAGTCTGAGGGCAAATGCACAGTGGCTTCAAGAACGGTGAAATGGAAGAAGTTTGGAATTACCAGGACTCTTCTTAGAGTTGGCCATCCAGCCAAACTGAGTCACCAGGCAAGAAGGACCTTGGTAAGGGAGGTGACCAAAACCCCAATGGGCACTGCAACAGAGCTTCAGAAGACCTCTGCTGAAATGGGAGAACCTGTCAGAAGGACGACCATCTCAGCGGCACTCCATCAATTGAACGTTTATGGTAGAGGGGCTAGTTGGGAGCCACTCTTGAGTAGAAGGCAAATGATGGCATTTAAAGGACTTGAAGAGCAGGAGGAAAAAAATTCCCTGCTCTTCTTCTTTTGGCTGTTCCCATTAGGGATTGTCACAGCGGATCATCTTTTTCCATATCTTCCTATCCTCTGCATCTTGCTCTGTCACACCCACCATCTGCATGTCCTCTCTCATCACTTCCATAAACCTTCTCTTAGGCCTTCCTCTTCTCCTCTTCCCTGGCAGCTCTATTCTTAGCATCCTTCTCCCAATATACTCATCATCTCCTCTGCACATGTCCAAACCAACGCAATCGCGCCTGTCTGACTTTGTCTCCAAAACGTCCAACTTGAGCTGACCCTCTAATGTCCTCATTTCTAATCCTGTCCATCCTCGTCACACCCAATGCAAATCTTAACATCTCTAACTCTGTCACCTCCAGCTCTGTCTCCTGTGCCACCGTCTCCAACCCATATAACATAGCTGGTCTCACTATTCTTCTCTAATGAGAAAGAAAATGGAACACTTTGGGCAGAACTCCAAGCACACGTCTAGTGAGGATCAGGAACTCCCATCACTTGCCTAATACCATCCCTACGGTGGAGCATGAGGGTAGCAGCATCATGATATGGGGGCTACAGGGACAAGGCGACTGATCAGAATTGAGGGAAGGGTGAATGAAACCAAATACAGTGAGAACCTTGAAGGAGACCTCACACTGGGGGTGACTGTCCACCTTTCACCATAATAATGACGTGAAGCACACAGCTGGAGTGGAACGTCTCTGAGTGTCCTTAAGTGGCCCAGACATGTGTGGAGACACCTTGATGATGGCAGTTTGCAGACACATCCAATCGAGTCTAACTGAGCTTAAGAGGATCCGTCACGAAGAATGGGAGAAACGGCCTGAACGCAGGTGTGCAATGCCTGTAGAGACCCTCCAAGAAGACTCAAAGGGGCTTCTAACAAAGTACTGAATGAATGCTTCTAGGAATGCAAACCTTTGTTTTCACTTTGTCATTATGGGTCACTGAGTGAAGATTGATGGGCACAAATGGCAAATTAGATCTTCAAGACAGTAAAGTGTGCAGAAAAGTAGTGAAGGACTCTGAAGACTTTGTAAATCCACTCTGGTTAATTTGGAAAAGAGATTTGTTTTATGTGCACAATGGGATATCTTTATTGGAGAAATCAATAGAGAGCATGGAAATACCGAGGTATTGAGAATGCTTTCCATTTGTAAAGGAATGTAAGAGGACAAACGAAACCAGGGTGCACCTCCGACGTCAAAAGGCAAACATGAAAATGAATAGGATGCAGCAAGGTATGCAGAGAAGCCCACTTGACCAGCCAGAACGCAAATCAGTCTGGATAAGCAAAAGAAATCTGACTAAGCAGTGACAAAAGGAGTGAAAAAGTCAGGGAACATTAAAACAGACGCAAGGCACAGTCAGACAGATGCCAAGGGTCGAGACCCCCACTGCACGCCCACTGATGTGTGAAATACTGGAAGAGCTGAGTAACAGTTTACTGTCAGACATGCATGAAAAGGGTTTACTTCATGGCATGGCGGTTCCTCCATTAGTGTTGTGCTGTCAAAGGACCTGACAGAAAGACTAGAGAGAAAGTTCAAAGTGGGTGATTAGATGAGCAAGGAGGGCAAAATGTCCAAGGAGAACTGGCACTCAGGAGAGAAGTTGAAGATGTAACAAAGTGAACTCTTGGTCCAACTCATTCTTTAGGTGGGACTTTGGGAGATGAAGGATTTTCATGGATGACACGATGGTTAGCACAGCACCGGTGGCCAGCGTTTGTGTGTCGTATCTTCAGTGGGTATTTGGACCCCTTCACTTTCTTCACATTTTGTTACGTTGCAGTCTTGTGCTAAAATCATTTCAATTTATTTGTTTTTTTTTTTTTGCCCTCATCAAACAGCACTCAATACACCAGAATGACAAAGCCGAAGGAAATACATTTATTAAAATTATCAAAGACAGGTAACAGAATAAATTTGAAAATTTTAAAGTTCTGATATCTCTTACCTTACGTGTACCCTCAGTGTTCCTCCTACGCCTTTCCTCTGGGACCCTCGTGTGTCTCAGCCTCTCTTGCTTGATGTTTCCTTGCTTGATCACATGTGACTGAGCAACCAAAGCACAACTGACCAGTCAGATTGCTGGAGGGAACAGACACACACACACACACACACACACAGTAGAATTTTATTATATATTGCAACATAAGGCGCTATATTACGCCTGAACCGGCACAGACTGACACAGAGACACGTGTAAAAACACAAAAAGACTTTTATTTTTCTTCACCTGTACGGCACGTCTTCCCCGTGAACCCCACAGGCACAACACAGTCCCAATAAGCACAAGTAAAGGCAACAGTTCCTTCTGGCACCACCACTCCTCCCTACAAGCTTCATCCTCCTCCTCCCGACTCTGGCCCATGAGTGGTGGTTGCCGGCCCCTTTTATAGCCCACCTGGAAGTGCTCCAGGTGCTTGATCACCTGTTTCTGGTTGCACTCCCAAGTTTGGGAAGAAGACTCGTCCAGCCGGGCTCAGGAACCCATGCAGCGCCCCCTGACGGCCACCCCAGATCCCAACCGGGCTGTGGAGGACTCCATCTCCCATGGAGCCCTGCGGGAAGCCCGACATACTGTATGTCCCGCGGGGGGTATTGAGCAGCCCATGGTTGCTCCCCTGGAACATATGTTGAAGGGGCGTCCCAGCTGGTCATGGGACCAGGCCGTCCACCACAATATATATATTGATATTTAAATTTAAATGATTTGAGGCATAAGGCTGCAACATAACACAATTGTTTAGAAGCTGAAGGGGTCTCATTGATTCCACTGTGGTCACTGGTGTCAGACTGGAGCGAACGCACTTTTTCCCCACATCACATTGGTTTCATTCCACATCCCAAAGACCAGCATGATTGGCTTGGTATGATTGAATGTGGATCTATGTTTGTGCCCTTCAGTTAAACGGGCTCGGCCTCTGACTGGACAGATGGTCCAAATGGTACCCTGATGATGTCAGTGAAGGCTCTACTCCCCTATGATCCTAAAATTGTGTTCAGAGAGCTCAGCAAATGGATGAATAAGTCTAAATACACTAATATGAAATCATGTCCATGCCCACCTTAATAAAAGGACAAAGGTCTCTGCGTCCGTCCATGTTACTAGTTCTCTGATATCCAACAGATGGCGCTTTCCAAACATTAGCACTGCTGTTACTAATCCTGTACCAAGTGGTATGTAGCAAAGACAAAGCCAACCAGATGGACACTCTGCACTGCAAATGTTAACGTTGAGGTCCATCGATCCATCCATTATCCAACTCGCTATATTCTAACTACAGCGCCACAGGGGGTCTGCCGGAGCCAATCCCAGCCAACACAGGGCTCAAGGCAGGAAACAAACCCTGGGCAGGGTGCCAGCCCACTACAGTAACGTTGAGGTCTCCGCCGATTAATTAGATTTTACCTGGATATTGGTGGGTATCACAGATAGTATTTGATAGAAGTTAATGCTTCTTTTTATTAAGGTACAATTAAATTATCGAATTATATATATATATATATATATATTACAGTTTTATAATATGCTAACCACAGCACATATTGAAGTCAGGTAACGTAATTATTTAAAAATATGTGCTATCTCTTGCCCAACCTTCAGCGCCTTTCCTTGGTATTCATGTGTATTATGACTGTCCCTTACATGGACACTCCCTTCTATGGAACGTTCCCATAAAGCCGGCTTCTCAGGCTCTTGTCGTTATTTCCGAAGCATCCTTTTTGCCTCCTGCTGGTTTTATAGTTCCCATCTTGGAAGGCAACCCTGTCAGTGTGTGTCTTATGCCATCACTAACCTCTTTTCTCTGCCGTTCCGTCTCTTACGTGCGTTCCCGTGAAGCCGGCTTCTCAGGCTCTTGTCGTTATTTCCGAGGCACATTTCTCGCTTTGGATTGGCTCCAGCAGACTGCTGTGACCCTGTGTTTTGATATAGCAGGTTGGAAAATGACTGGCTGTTTGGTTTAATACTTTCCATCTTTGAAGTCGACTCTCTCTGAGCGGCTCCTGTGCCTTTACTAATCTCTTTTCACTGCAGATCCGTCTCTTAGAGTCTAATCTCTCAGACTCTTGTCGTTATTTCTGAGGTGTTTTTATCGGCTCCTGTTCGGTTTTGTAATTCCCGACTCTCTCAGAGTGCGCCTTTACTCCCCTCCTCATACGTTTCACACTCGCACTTCCACTTTTGTCGCTCCACCAGAGCCAAAGTGACCAATCACACTAAAGCCAAACTGACCAATTAGATTGCTCTTAGTGTTTAGATTATACTGTATAGTAGCTCATTCACATATGAGACTGTAAAGCCCCATTTTCAGTAGGCTTTATTCCAATGTCCTATATCAGGGGTCGCCAACTCCGGTCCTGGAGGACCACCGTGGCTGCAGGTTTTCATTCTAAACCTTTTTGTTAATAAGTGCCCTATTTGTGCTGTTAATTAACTTCTTTTGAATTCATTTTTAATTGACTTGTTTTTTAAGATTTGTTCCCCCGAATTTCTTCATCGTCCCTCTGAATTGCTTCATTTATTTTCTTAAGTGGCACCCAAACAAAAATGAAATCTGAAGTGAGGGAGCCAATAGAAGACCAGCTAAGTCAGGGCCTCAAACTCCAACCAATTTCACTCCAACCAATTGCTCAATGAGGTGGCGATTCTTGTCGTTAATTAAACCCGTTCCTTAATTGCATGACTTGTTGCTGCTCTCGTGGTGCATTAGCAGACATTTCTGAAATTGTTTATTTTCTCTTTCTAAGAGCACTGGGGACCTGAGCAGATCGACATTCCTGAGACCCTCATCGTTCTTTATTTTGAGATATTGTATGATGGACACCAGTTGTTTTGGCTATCTCATTATTGTTTGGCTGCTAATTAAGGGAAAAGAAACAATTAAGAGGTCTGAGTCTTTAAGAACAAATCAATTAAAATTAATTCAAAAGAAGTTCATTAGCAGCAAAAATAGGTCACTAATTAAGAAAAGGGTTAGAATGAAAACCTGCAGCACAGGGGCTCCTACAGGACTGGAGTTGGCAACCCCTTTCCTATATGGTAACCTGTTTTAGCTCATCCTTAAGTAATTATACTTTAAGGCTAATTGATTATTACAGGAACATTTTCTAATTTTATTAAAAATTGTAAAGTACCGGCCCACCTAAAGTTCAATTCTGATTTTAAAAATTGCCAAAACAAAACCAGAAACTGATTTGGTTGTTGAAAAAGCTCCTAAGAAACAATCCGCAAACTTGAATATCGACCTGTGACACTAGTTTAAATATCGTCATGGCAATGACATCACGTGATGCAGCTTCTGGGGGGGCAGGTCCCTGGCAACCGACAACCTCTGTTATGCTTCAGCCGGCATTCCCAAAAAACACCCGTAATTCAATTCCTTTTTGTTCATTTTAATGTCACTTATTTATGTTTTGGTTACTTTTGTTGATTATCTGCTTTGTTTTCTATGCCTGTGTTATGTGCCTTGGGTCTTGTGGGTGGTTCTCTAAGAGGCGGGGCCACCTAAGCATCACCACCAGGGACTGCCCTCAACCCCATAATGGCGGAGGGTTTCCCCCAGTTCCTGACAGTTCATTTGAATGCGCTAGGGAGTTGGTGAGTCTTTTTCATATCTCTGCATATGCTTGTTGTGTCTTCTGGATTTTCAACCCTCTGGTCTGTTTTTTTTTTATTATGATTTGGATATTGAATATTTAGGACGTGGTGGGGCAGTGGTAGCGCAGCTGCTTCGTAGTTAGGAGACCTGGGTTCACTTCTTCGGGTCCTCCCTGCGTGGAGTTTGCATGTTCTCCCCGTGTCTGGGCAGGTTTCCTCCCACAGTCCAAAGATATGCATGTTCGGTGCATTGGTGATCCGAAATTGTCCCTAGTATGTGCTTAGTTTGTGGGGGTGTGTGTGCCCTGAGGTGGGCTGGCACCCTGCCCAGGTGTTTTTCCTGCCTTGTGCCCTGTGCTGGCTGGGATTGGCTCCAGCAGACCCCCATGACCCTGTGTTAGAATATAGCAGGTTGGAAAATGGATGGATGGATGGATATTTGGGATGTTATACTTTCAGTCCTTGATGGTGACTCCGTCAACATGTGTCTTTTGCCTTTACTAAAGTCTCTACACTGGCGGTCCCTCTCTCAAGCGCAATCCCGTAATTCCTGTTTCTCCGACTCTGTCGTTATTTTTGAGATTGCCTTTGCTCGGAACTCCTTTTTGTATTTTTGTGCTCCACTGAGCTTCGTATCATTTCAAAGCATTTTCATTCAGAATAAATCTTTGATTTTATAAAGATTCTATGTGGCCCACTGTGCAACTAGCCAGGGTTTTGGGATGGAATTCCCCCTCCAGTGGCCATTTGTTGGAGCTGTTTGGAACGTATGTGCTTGGAAATTCTCAAGTGTCAACTGGGCAATGGGCACATAAAATAGTCAAAACAAAACTCTTTGCTATTGCACATCCAGTGCCCCTGAACTGTCTATTTATATACACTCACAGGCCACTTTTTTAGGTACACCTTGCTAGTACCGGGTTGGACCCCCTTTTCCCTACAGAACTGCCATTGTCCTTCCTGGCACAGATACAGCAAAGGTGCTGGAAACATTCCTCAGGGATTGTGGTCCTTAGTGACATGATAGCATCAGGCAGTTACTACAGATTTGTCGGCTGCACATCCATGATATAAATCTCCTGTTCCAGCACATCCCAAACCTGCTGTATTGGATTGAGATCTGCTGACTGTGGAGGCCATTGGAGTGCAGTGAACTCCTTATCACGTTAAAAGAAACAAGTATGAGCTTTGTGACATGATGTGTTATCCTGCTGGAAGGAGCCATCAGAAGATGGAAGTCATAAAGGGATGGACATGGTCAGCAACAACACTCTCAGGTAGGCTGCGCCATTTAAATGAATGATGATCAGTTGGTACTAAGGACCCCAAAGTGTGAGAAGAAAATATCCCCCACACTATTACACCACCACCAACAGCCTGAAACATTGATACAAGGCAGGATGGATCCATGCTTTCATGTTGTGACACCAAATTCTGATCCCACCATCTGAATGTCGCAACAGAAACTGAGACTCATCAGACCAGGTAATGTTTTTCCAATCTTCTATTATCAAATTTTGGTGAGCCTGTATGAATTGTAGCCTCAGTTACCTGTTCTTAGCTGTCAGGAGTGGCACTTGGTGTGGTCTCCTGCTGCTGTAGCCCACCTGCTTCAAGGTTTGATGTGTTGTGTGTTGAGAGCTGCTCTTCTGCACACCTCACTTTTAATGAGTGTTATTTGAGTTCCTGTTGCCTTTCTGTCAGCTCAAACCAGTCTGACCATTCTGACTCTGACCTCTGGCATCAACAAGGCATTTTCACCCAGAGAACTGCCACCCACTGGACATTTTACCTTTTTTGGACCATTCTATCTAATCCCTAGAGATGGTTATGTGGGAAATCCCAGTAGATCAGCATTTTATGAAAAACTCAGACCAGCCTGTCTGGCACCAACAATCACACCACGTACATAGTCAGTCCCTTATCTTCCCCATTGTGATTGGGTCATCTTGACAATGTCTACATACTGAAAAAGCTGCCATGTGATTGGCTGATTAGATACTTGTGTTAACAAGCATTTGAGCAGGTGTGCCTCATAAAATGGCCGGTGAGTGTCTTATCTATCTATCTATCTATCTATCTATCTATCTATCTATCTATCTATCTATCTATCTATCTATCTATCTATCTATCTATCTATCTATCTGTCATATAGTGCCTTTTCTATCTATCTATCTATCTATCTATCTATCTATCTGTCATATAGTGCCTTTTCTATCTATCTATCTATCTATCTATCTATCTATCTATCTATCTATCTGTCATATAGTGCCTTTTATATCTATCTATCTATCTATCTATCTATCTATCTATCTATCTATCTATCTATCTATCTATCTATCTATCTATCTATCTATCTGTCATATAGTGCCTTTTCTATCTATCTATCTATCTATCTATCTATCTATCTATCTATCTATCTATCTATCTATCTATCTGTCATATAGTCCCTTTTATATCTATCTATCTATCAATCTGTATATATATATATATATATATATATGAGTATGGATAGTTTTTGTCTCTGTTTACCATTAGATTATGAGGACAGCGTAACTGTAAGATGCTATAGCTATCTGCTCTGCTTGTTGCTATCATTATTATTATTTTAAATGTCAGTGTTACATTTTGTGTCATTGTGTTAATGTGCTATTATTAATGTAACAAATAAATTGATCATATAATATTTAAAATGTATATTGATGTAATATTAAAATATTCAATGTTAAAATTTTGTTTGTGATGTTGTTACATTGATGATAATAATAATCATCATCATCATCATCCTCCTCCTCATCATCATCATAAGGTGAAGAGCCCCGGATATTCCCTCCGCTAAAACAGCGCCTCTCGCTATGTCCCCCCCTGTGCCTGCTGTGCTACTACAGACGAGAAAAGCGGCGCGCATTGTTCCCGAGTGTCACGGGACCAGCAGCGCGACGGCGCCCGCATCCCAATCCGATCCTCCGCCGTATTCTGTCGAGCCGGCTGGCTGGCTGCGCGGTGTCGCGCCGTATGATTGGGGTGTTCGTTCGCTTTGCATATCCATATAGAGCGAGGGAGGAGGAGGAAGAGGAAGGGGACGAGGAAGGGAGGAGCGGCATGTGAACCTGTCAGCACGTAAAGGGAGAGCAGAGCCGCATATGTGCCTTGTTCGCGTCCAGCGGTGACGGCGGTGCCCAGCTGTTTGTAGAGGCACATCCCGATCCTCGCTGATCCATCTGCTCGTTTGCCCCCCCGCCCCCCTAGAGGGATTTCTCATCAATTGGTGACTGCATACGAAGTGGGATACGAGAGTGTCAGAAGTCAGCCGTCGTCTTGCGGTTGTAGTTTCACTATGAGGCGTGAAAAGACAATTTAATATCTTGTAAAATTGAATTTCTTCTGTGAAAAAAGAAGAAGAAACGCCAAGCGACATGGATACGCTGGTGAGTGCGTTTCGTTGTAGGCCTGACGGGGGAGCCACACACAATCGGTTTGGGCAGCCGCCGCTTCTGCTTCATTACTTTTGCTTTTATTGTTAAGCTGGCCGGGATCACTGCTGTCTGTGCGCAGGCCACATAGCTTCCGCATTACCTCAATGTATTTGCCTGTTCTTTCTTTTATTTTCTGCACTACCACAAATGGTGAGGAGATCCACGAAGGTGTGTGAGTTCTGATTTCTCCATCCATGCCCTAATCTCTGAGGCGTAATCTCTTCTCTTCTCTCCTCTCCTCCACAGAGTTCTGGGTCCGGGAACGCTTCCCATCGCTGTTCCATGTCCTCGTCTGCGGATTTTTCTGACGACGATGATTTTAGTCAGAAATCTGGATCTATCTCGCCGGCTCCGGGAGACACTTTACCGTGGAATCTACCGAGACATGAGAGATCAAAAAGGAAAATTCAGGGAGGATCGGTGCTGGACCCGGCGGAGAGAGCCGTGCTCAGGATTGCCGGTAAGGCGTCATCCAATCTAGGCTGAAAAAAAAATCGAATTCGTTTTAAAAAAGGAGATCTGAATGTCAGCTACAAGGTTATGTTGTCGAAATGAATGTCCTCATATTGTCTGGCAGATTGCTGCGCTGGGTATGTGAAGGTAATGGTGCCGTCTAACGCATTATAATGATTAATCTTCTGAATGCTTACGCGATTTCTCATTATAATGCATTCCATTTGGCGTTGAGGGAGTGTCGCTTTCTTGGATGTGTGCAGTGACGGGAAAATGTAAAATGTGAACACACGCGGGTTCAAAGGGACGCGTCTGCCTTCGTGTGCTCTAACGCCGCTCATTACCGCTGCCTCTGATTTATGGGGGGAAATTAAAACCTGGCAGCAACACAATGAATGACAACCCGGCGAATTTGATCGTCTTGTTCCGATTTGCTGCTTGTACTGGAATCTGCTTTTAACTCTCCAGTGTGCACCGCTTGGATGGCGGGGCTGAACCCTGATCACAGAAAAGCCTTGGTTTTCAGGTTTGATTGTGATAAACGATCCGATATTATTGGTGTTTTGCACTACACATCATTAAAGGGTTCAAACTAAGATTTTCTTGGCTGCGGAGCGGATTGTGTGTGTGTGTGTAAGTGTGAGACTGCAAGCTCATGTTTGCGTGAAACCAGCCTTGCAAGGTTTACGTTGGTTTATTGTGCGGTTTGCCACACTGGAGGGGTGGTGGCTCGCGCGGTCAAACATCCCCCCGGTGTCGCACAAATGACACTTTTTTTTGGCCCCCTTTAGCGATTAAGAAGAGTAAGGCAGCCAATAGCAGCAATTCCAAAGAGTGCAACAGAGTGCGACACCCCGGCTCTGGCGCCTCGAGGTATCTCCGGGAAGGATTGATTTCAGAGGGTTATTGCTTAATGCGACTGGATCAAAGCTATTCAACGTGCTAAATCAAATACCTGCATTTAGCAAAAAGGGGGCGCGCTGCCCGCGTGTGTAACATATGGGATGCATGTGCCACACATGTGCGCCCAGCCGGACACTTGCAATTCATAGACACGACCGTCTGTTGGCAAAACTCGACAAACAGACAGCTGTGAAAGGCACTATAAATACTAGATGGCGACAAATAAGACAGATACGTTTGGAATGGAATGTGCTTGGTGGGGGCAGGCGCTTTAACATGTTACGGATCCTGCGCACAGAAAAAAAAGTCTGGCTTGGTAGCAAAGAGCCGCTTCCGCTCGGATTTCCGAAAAGTTCCTGACTCCCTGACTCCCCTGTTACCCGGAGGCGTTACCGCGGCGTCCACATCCGCATTCACTTCATTGTTGCCGCGACGTTCAGCTGTCTGCCCTCCGCCACATGCCACTCTCGACACGCCGGGTGACACCCAGTCGCTCCCGAACAGCTGAAAGAAACCAAGAAGTGAACTCAGCGCGTCATCGTGAGCCATGTAGACAACGTGACCCACCCATGTAGACAAGGCTTATTGTTAGAAATACTTGTTACCACTAATATAATGGTTAATGAATGTATTGTAAAACAATCGAAAAATACAAAATTCATTTATTGGAGTCTGGGGTGCTTGGTGCCCGAGAGTGTGACATTATTGTCATAGCTACGTAATGTTCGAAAAATTATTATTAATGATAGTTTAGTAACATAACGTGTTATATTATAGTGCCTTCTATCTATCTATCTATCTATCTATCTATCTATCTATCTATCTATCTATCTATCTATCTATCTATCTATCATATAGTGCCTTTCATCTATCTATCTATCTATCTATCTATCTATCTATCTATCTATCTATCTAAGAATTATAGTTCTCTTCCTGTCTATTTACAAATAGAAGGTAAGTCATAATTTAATAAATGACACAAACAGGCAAATCATTATGTTAAAGCTACAGGGAAGTATCTGCTTGATAATTAGATTGAAATCCGAAAAAACACAAAAATAAGAAAAATACATAAGTAAAAAACAGATCGATAGATAGGAAAGGTACAATATAATTGATAGATACATATATAGACTAGAAAGGCACTATATAATATATAGATAAGGAAATGCAGTATGCGATAGATAGTTATGAAAGGTACTATATAATAGATAGATAGATAGAAATAAAAAATAGACCTTTATATACAATTATAATACAGTACAATTACAGCCATGTTAACAGACACCAGTCTATAATATATAGAAACCTTTACAAATTTAAGATTTTTCTAGTCACAATTTACTACTAGAAATTAATTTTCTGTAGTTTATAAAGCACTGTTTATACTCCAGATCTCTTGAAATATTTCTGATTGATTAGTTTATAATATGCTAATTCTAATAAGAAAGGGGCCAGACATATAATAACTACAAATATACAGATGTGAAAGGCGCTATATAATAGATGCATTGATAGAGTAGAACAGCATTATTTGACCCGTCTCAGCTGTATTATGCAACCCTGGATGAGATGCCAGACCATTATAGCATATACTCATGGGCACACTCAACATTATTTTATACAAGTGCCTTGAGCATGGGAAAAGCGCTCTATTAATACAATGTATTATTATTATTATTATTATTATTATTATTATTATTATTATTAAGGTCAATTTGTAGTTACCAGTTAAACTAACCTGCACATTTCTGAGATGCAGAAAGAGAACTGCAGTACCTGTAGAAAAATGAATCTGAATATAAGGTGAGCAAACAAAATGCAAGCAGAAAGTATCTGGAATTTCAAGTGAGGATCTCAGGCTGTGCCCACATACCACATACAGGTAGAATAATACTTAAATAAATAAATGAATCAATCAATAATACATACATTCTTAAGTACATCTATCTATCTATAATTACTTGATGATAGCTACATTAATAAAAGATCTGATGTACATAATGCATTTCATATCTACCTGTCTCATATAGTATAGTGCCTTTCAAATCTATTTGCAAAGCAGTTGAATATAGGTATACTGTAGTTCTAAAACATTTTTCGTATATAGTGCCTTTCATATCTATCTATCTATCTATCTATCTATCTATCTATCTATCTATCTATCTATCTATCTATCTATCTATTATATAGTGCCTTTCATATCTATCTATCTATCATCTATCTATCTATCTATCTATCTATCTATCTATCTATCTATCTATCTATTATATAGTGCCTTTCATATCTATCTATCTATCTATCTATCTATCTATCTATCTATCTATCTATCTATCTATCTATCTATCTATCTATTATATAGTGCCTTTCACTCTGTCTATCTATCTATCTATCTATCTATCTATCTATCTATCATATAGTGCCTTTCTATCTATCTATCTATCTATCTATCTATCTATCTATCTATCTATCTATCTATCTATCTATCTATCTATCTATCTATCTATCTATTACAGAATGCCTTTTCTATTCATTGTATAGTAGTCTTCAGACCCCTTGACTTTTTACACATTTTGTTTTGCTGTTATTTCAATCCCCCCGTCCCCCCCACCCCATTAAATCAACACTCAATACCTCAGAATAACGTGGAGTGAAAACAGGAGCTTAGGAATTTTTGCAAATGTATTCAGAATGAAAGGTGACATGCTTTTTGAAGGCATTGTATCTGCGTATTATTAGTTGCGGTTCCTCGTGCCCACCAAGATGGGCCCAGACAGCGTCAGCTGATGACGTTTCCCTCCGCCTTCCCTTCATTTTCTGACTCCTGCTCCTAGATGACTGGCACATTTTGGCACTCCTCTTAAATCAATAAGGCCGCTTTGCCTGCACGCCCAGGTCATTTTGTCTTTCTCATCTGCTTTTTTTTTTCCTCCTCCCTTTCCTCGTTTTTACTTTCTCTGCACTTCTCTGCGTTCTTTCCTGCAGTTTCTCCACCCTGATTTGTCACAGACCGGGTTTCAGCAGTGACTCTGTGTTTCTGTGACAGGGGTGAGCGTCAGTTTGGCTGTCACGCCATCTCATGCGGAGTTTTGGAGGGTGAGAGTCGTGATCTGATCTGCACTCTAATGTGGAATATTTAACCTGAGAAGCAGGTGGGCAGATGCCTTTCCAATGTCCCCACTCCGTGTCGTATTGCTTTTCCTGAGGCTGAATGGTTTTATTTGAAAGTAATTGAAGTTTAACCTGTGGTTTTTGTCCCTCAATCCTGACATGCATACACCATTTTATTAATCTTTGGACTTAATGGAGGGGGGCTGATTGCCTCCTTCTGGTATGTCAGGCAGGGAATGCTGGATTTGTGGCAAATAAGGGGCACAAATGGCACATTTAGAGGATGAACTGTGGTTAAGGCTGCCACCTCATGTTTGCTGGCTTTGAGCCCCACGCCTGACTGTATCTGTGTGGAGTCTGCATGTCCTCCCTATGTCTCCATTGGTCCTCAGAGGCATGTGACGCAGGTCATTTGGCCCAATTTGTGTGACATGAGGTACGCTGTGTTGTGTAATGTGGGAGGGCTTTTACAGTAAATACACGTGGGATTTCATCTTGGGACATATTTGGCAACAGGCTTTTAAATCTGAGCAGGTACCGTGTGTTCGGGGTCTCCATTTGCAAGATTATTCATCTCATGGAAGAATATCTGGTTAAAATGAAAACTGCATCAGTCATAAGACCTTTTTAGATATGAAATCAGCAATTAAAGGAGACCTGAGCAATGAGAACGGGCAGCCGAAGGGTGGTGGAGTGGTCAGCACTTGTGCCTCATGTGTGCAGTGTCCTGGGCTCGAATCCAACGCCTCATCATTGTCACCGTGGAGTCTGAATGTTGTCCCCAAGTCTGTGTGCATTTGTCTCGAGCTCCTCCATTTTGGGTTGATTGGTGAGTCCTAATTAGTCCTCTGTGAATGTGTGTGGGAGCAGACCTTACCATGGACTCTGGCCCCATCCATTCTGGCTTCAGCTTTGAACCCAGTGCTGCCAGAACAAGTTGTGATCCTCTGTGACCATGAACTAGAGTAAAGGAAAAGGCCACCCAAAAAACAAACAAACTAAATTCTACATTACTAAGCCCATGTAGTTTGCAGTGATAGCCAAGAAAAAAAAATGTTTTCAAGCAAAATGGAGACAACAAAGTTTTTTGACAGAATTGGCATCTATGGTGACCAACACAGGACAACAGCAAAGAATTAAAAAAAACTCCCATGAAAAAAATCACATGTTACTCATGCCACATAATCCATATGTCAGCTCATCCAGTCATATGTCCTAAACACATGCATTTTTATTAAAATATTCAGGACAAGTGTCTGTGTCATTCCAACAAATGGTACATGACCAGTATTTCTAGCAGTAAAATGCATTGCTTTTGTCATTCCAACTGAAGGCAGATGATAAACATGGACACTGCTTTTTACAAATCCCATACCAAATGGCAGGCAACTGAGACATATGCACTGCATTTGTCTTTCCAACAGATGACGCATTACAAATTTTAAATCTGCTTTTACAAATCCCATACCAAATGGCATATACTGTAACTGAGACATATGCACTGCATTTGTCATTCCAACAGATGGCGTATCACAAACATTAACACTGCTTTTACGATGCCCATACCAAATACATATGCACTGCATGGTGCACTGCGAATGTTAATACTGTGGTTTACGTTGATTACATAGACTTCAGCCTGTCTGAAAAGGTAGCATAGCTAGTAAAAGGTTAAGGGTCTGTGTATCTGTGTGTCAGTATGGTTGCTACAGATGGTGCATCACATCACACATTTTAACACTGCTTTTGCGAATCCCATGACTAATGCCATATATCAGACTATACTTTCTGAGAAGGTTGGCATCCTTCAACATCTGCAGTAAGATGCTGCAGATGTTCTACCAGACGGTTGTGGCGAATGCCCTCTTCTACGCGGTGGTGTGCTGGGGTGGCAGAATAAAGAAGAAAGACGCCTCACGCCTGGACAAACTTGTTAAGAAGGCAGGCTCTATTGTAGGCTTAAAGTTGGACAGTTTAACATCTGTAGCAGAGAGACGGACAGTTTAACATCTGTAGCAGAGAGACGGGCACTAAGCAAACTCCTGTCAATCATGGATAATCCACTGCACCCACTGAACAGTGTCATCTCCAGGCAGAGGAGTAGCTTCAATGACAGACTTTTGTCACCGTCCTGCTCCACTGACAGACTGAGGAGATCGTTCCTCCCCCACACTATGCGACTCTTCAATTCTGCCCGGGGGAGTAAATGCTAACATTAATTTTATTTTAATTTTTTTCATTATTTTTTTCATTTTTATTACTATTTAATTTAATATTGTTTCTTTGTATCAGTATACTGCTGCTGGATTATGTGAATTTCCCCTTGGGATTAATAAAGTATCTATCTATCTATCTATCTATCTATCTATCTATCTATCTATCTATCTATCTATCTATCTATCTATCTATCTATCTATCTATCTATCTATCAAAGACATATGCATTGCATAGTGCACCTCAGATGTTATTGCGGAGGTCTGCATTGATTACTTATATTTATTCCTGTCTTATAAGGGTATCATGGCTAGTAAAAGGTTATGTACCTGTGTATCTGTGTGTCCATCTGGTTTCTATGTCTCTGTCATTCCAACAGATGGTGCATCACAAACATTAACTCTGCGTTTACGAATTTTTAATTTTTTCTCCAGCCGTCTGGAGTTTTTTTTTGTTTTTTCTGTCCCCCATGGCCATTGAACCTTACTCTTATTCGATGTTAATTAATGTTGATTTATTTTGTTTTATAATTGTGCCTTTCATTTTTCTATTATTTAATATGTAAAGCACTTTGAGCTACTGTTTGTATGAAAATGTGCTATAGAAATAAATGTTGTTGTTGTTGTTGTTGAATCTCGTACCAAATGGTATATAGCAGAGACACAAACTTTGCATTTGTCATTCCAACAGACGGTGCATCACTTCACAAACATTACCACTGCTTTTATGAATCCCATACCAAATGACATACAACAGATACATATGCACTTAACAGAGAGTGCATCACAAACATCTGCAGTGATGTGTTTTGCTACTACAAATGTTTGTGACACGCCATCAGTTGGAATGACAAATGCAGTGCATTTTATTTTTACATGCATAACTAAATACATTCCTGTAGATGGTGCTCTACATACTGTAAATTAATGTTGAGGTCTACTTTGATTGCATCCTGAATGCATCCCACAGCAGAAGAGAATCACCAAAAATGTTCAGCAGGGCATTCACACTTCCGCTGACTTGTCTGCTTGCTCGAGGTGCACAAAGATAACAGTGTGATTGAGATGATTCAAAAGACAAGGGAACTGCTGTCATATCTCAGTCAGGGTTCCTCCCCTGGCTGGGTTTCAGAGTCTCTTTTGTTCATTCTTGATTCTTTTTTTATATTGATTATGTACAGTACACAGTTCTCCATTTCTTCTTTGTTATGTTCCATGTGTTTTCTCCCTAAGAGTTGGGGATGCCTGTCAGTCACCACCAGGAACTGCCCTCCACCCTTTATGTCCGGAGGATCTCTCATAGTTGCTGGCGGTTCATTTCGGAGTATTGAGTTCTTGCGCCTTTTATGAAATCCAATGTGCTTTGTGGCTACTGCATTGTTGACCTTTTGATTTGTATTTTGACTATTCTTGGGACTGCATACTGGGACTGTTGGTTGCATGGGACTGCTTTATTCTTTTAAACAAATCCCATTACCTTTGTGCACCATGGAGCTTCCCTTTCTTATTGAAGAACATTTTTTGCGAATCATAAATATTTAAGGCCCTTTTTCTGTCTAGCCAGGGTTTTTGACAGGATTTCCCCCTCTAGTGAGCATTTTTGGAAGTGTTTTATGGACTAATGTGCTTTGGGATGTTGCTGATAACTGTGAATTAGTGTCAGATCAGCAGAAAACTTTTGACTCCATTATCGATGCCAGCTTTCCGACCTCAGTACAGGAACCAGAACAGCTCTGAAGCAAATAACAGATACCTGCCAAACCGCCTTGTCTTAATCCAGCCTTCCTGCTATGCCACAATATGCACCGCTTCCCTCTTGATGGCATAATGTGTCGAAGCAGCAGAGCAGTGGCTGGGTGTTCCCCGTGAGGTCCTGATCATGTTTAAGTAATGGGGGGAGGAAGTCTCGATCACTTCAAAGCAATCTGGGGGGCTTCATTCCCTGGTGAAATACCAAGTGGTTTCGTGAGGTCTCCCGGAAGTCCACGTTAGTTTTTCCCAAGGTACTCCACTGACTGTCAGGGCAGGGATTTGAGTGGAAACCTGACATCTACTTTGGGAACTGAAAATCCTGAAAAGCTGGTCCCGTACCATTTTAAATTTTGTGTCTTTTTGGTACTTTTCGGGTTGTGGTATATCGGGGCCGTTCAGCTCCCCAAACCCAGACACAGTCAGGCACAGTGACACACAAGTGCAAAACCACCACACACGT
>NW_024383055.1:0-11232 GCF_016835505.1 Polypterus senegalus | reverse complement strand
TCTTGTTTTTTCTCGCTCTAGCTATTCCATTAGATTTTCCACAGCCGGATCATCCTTTCCGTATCCTCCTGTACTCCATCTGCTTCATACACCCACCAGCATTTCCTCTCATCACCTTATAAACCTTCTCTTAGGCCTTCCTCTTTTTCTTTTACCTGGCAACTCTATCTTTAACATCCTTCTCCCAGTATACCCAGCATCTCTCCTATGCATATATCCAAAAAAACAGTCTCACCTCTCTGACTTTGTCAGCCAACCGTCCAACTTGAGCTAACCCTCTAATGTCCTCATTTCTAATCCTATCCACCTCGCACACGCAATGCAAATCTTAGCATCTTTAACTCTGCCACCTCCAGCTCTGTCTCCTGCTTTCTGGTCATGCCACCGTCTCCATCCCATACAACATAGCTGGTCTCACTACCGCCCTGTAGACCTTCCCTTTCTCTCTTGTTAATACCCGCTCTGTCATAAATCACTCCTGACACTCTTCTCCACCCGCCTCCACCTGCACTCTCTTTTTCACTTTTTTCCACAATCCCCATCACTCTGACTGTTGATCCAAGTATTTAAACTCATCCACCTTAGCCAACTCTACTCCCTTTATCCTCACCCATTCCACTGACCTCCCTCTCATTCACACACATGATTCTGTCTTGGTGTTCCTACTGACCTTCATTCCTCTCTCCTCATATCTCCACCTCTCAGGGTCTCTCAATCTGCTCCCTACTATTGTACAGATCATAATGTCATCAGCAAAAGTGTTATACTTTTACCATACTGTAACTATTTTGTAAACCTGCTTAATCCTGAGCAGTGTCACAAAGAGCTGTAACCTGTCCCACCAAACATAGTGTGCAAGGCAGGATCAACCTCTGGACATGGCGCCTGTCTATTGGTGGTTCACAAGTAATATAGTATATAAATATTTCTGGTCCTAAGGCATAGCACCATAGTTGCCATGTTTCTGGCAAAAAAACAAGCCAACAATCCTTTTTTTAAATTAATTTTTATTATTATTTAAATCACTTTTTCTGTTAGTTTTAATTATAATTAAGGGCATGGTGATAGTGGTAGCGCTGCTGCCGCAGTAAGGAGGACGCCAGGTTCGCTTCCTGATCCTCCTGTGTGGAGTTTGCATGTTCTCCTCGGTCTGCGTTTTCTCCCACAGTCCAAAGACATGCAGATTAGGTGCATTGGGATCCTAAATTGTCACTAGTGTGTGCTCCCATGTGGCTGGCACCTTGTCCGAATTTGTTCCTGCCTTGCCCTGTGTTGGCTGGGATTGGCTCAGCAGACCCCCCAGACCCTTTGTTAGGATATAGCAGGTTGATAATAACTGACTGACTAATTATAGTTGAATGAAATTTGTAACTGAATGAAAACCATATTTATTTATTTATTAATTAATTAATTTGTTTCCTGTCACCTGATATAAAATCATCAGAAGGTGATGGGTTAAAGTTTTTTTTCCAAGCCAGAAAGTGAAAAAGTTGTTTTACTTAGAATTGCCAGGCAGTCTCCAAACTCCTGAAACTAACAGATCTTGACCCTATCAAGTTAACCCTACTGAGGTTGACTATTACGTGAGGAATTGGAATTTCTGCATTCTAACAGATGGTGCACTACTGTAAAAGTGTTATTAAGTTGTAGAAATCCCTATACCAGATCTCATACAGAGCCTCTAGAGACAAACTGAGAAATAAACAAACAACGCTGTAACCCAATAATTATTATCCTTTATGTAGTTTCCTTCTGTGATGCACATCACCCAGGTGGTCTTTATAGGGTACAGTTTATGTAAGGGTCACGTCTTTGCCATGTCTGAAGCTGCTGTATTCCAAAAGTGGGTCTTGAGTGTATAGGGAGCATTTAATTCTATTTTGTAAAGTTACTGGTGTTAAGTAACTTCTTCAGAGTTGCATACAGTAATAAACTGAAAAAGATTTATTTTTTATTTTTGTTTTAATCACAATCGCTAATAGCATTTTATAGATATAGCATTGAATAATTGTTTTAGGTTCCTAGATTTCGCAGTGTTGTATGAAGTGACTTCCTTAGCCTTACATAAGCAGACATAAGGTAATAGTGTGTAACTACTTTTTATAATGAGCATCCTTACTAGGTCTATTTATTAAAAGAAAATAAAAATATCCATATATTGATGACTACCATGTAAAGGACTGGTTGATGACAGAACGTTTTAAGATCACATAAAGAAAGTAAAAGGGATTAAACCTGAAACATTGTGCTTTTATAAAGTGTGTTCCATAACGATTGGCACCCCAGGGTATTTACAGGTGTGATAGAGAATGGCCATTTCCTTGTTTGTACAAGTGACAGTAGAAGGCCAACTCGTGACATTGGTGGCAAGTGAACCAACAAGTCTATGGTTTTATATGAAGTCTTTCTGTAGTGAACATCACTCAAGTTTACTTTAAAGGTAGATACTTTTGATAATTTTGACATTCTCAGATGTGATTAATCCAATTAATGGTCATGTGGAACTACGGCCTGACAGCAGTTGGTGCAAGGCAGGTGCCTTTCCTTGTATGGATCACTTTCCCACACACTCACACTCACATGGTGTGAAGTTAAAATCACCAGTTAGCTAATCCATGTGTCACTTTGGCTTGTGTCGAGGGAACCAGAATACCTGCAGATAAACCCACAGAGATATGGAAGTACATGGAAACTCAGCATGGACAATGAATGAGCTGAATGGATGCTGGACCGATGAAATGACTCTATTAAGGGTTATTGGAATTAAAGGTTGCACGTATAGTCTGGTGGATGTGCCTCATTGAGATGTCACAAACAACAGTGCATTATGGGTAGTGGGCCTTATACCAAGAATAAAATTGAGGAGGACAAGATAAACAAAAATAGTGTCTTAATTTATTGGAACAATTGACAAGGAGGAATAAACACAGGGAGATCATTAAAGTAGCATTTTAACAGAGTATTTAACAGCAGAACCTGTCAGCTCACTAAGCTCATGTAGGCAATTTGTATTTGTTTTTGTTTTTTTTTATTTATTTATTTTTTCAACTGTGATACCACATGGGTGTTTTTCCATTTTCTCTCTCTAAGTAACAAGCACTCTTGGTCTCACGCTCTAGTCTATGACCTGGCCTTCGTCTTCATCTTGTCAATCAAGCCACTTTGGTCTACCTTGCCCAAGCTCTGAACTCCCTCTGGTGGCGCTGGTGTCCCTACGCCCCTGAGCCTTCTTTTTAGACTTAGCAACATGTCTTCCTCACATCCTGAGGGAGCATTACACACTGGGTGCTGCTTTCTTTTTCTCATCTTAGTATCCCTGCTTACTACTCTTCGGGGCACACATACAGAACGCATGCTTGTTGGCGTATACCCTTTCTTCTGCACTAGCATGATTGCATCTATTCCCTCTGCCATTGCCTGCTTCCCTGTTCTTTTAAGCTCTCTGCTGGCTCCTTTTAACCCTGTGTCAAACTTTCTTTTGACTGATCTGGGCCATCAGCAGGGTGATACTCTAGCTAGAAAGGGCTTTGCAGATATTCCAATATGTCTTGCCCATTTGAAAAAGAATGTGAAGAACGCATGAGTATTAAGCAAACCAGACTGCTTAGCATGACTGAGTGTGCAGCAGAATGATTCAAACATTGATGGTTAAGTGTACAAACCATGTTAGGGACTTTCCCGGAGAACTCAATTTCAAATTCGGCAGAATGGGTACAGCTGCAGTTTTTAGGGCACTGTCTATTGTTATGTCTCTTTTGGCCCAAGTTCTGTCAGTGCTCAGGCAATTGTCTTCTTCTAGTGCTTTTGGAGCATAAGAAGTGTAGAGAGGAGAGGTTAAGGAGTGTCTCAATTCACAAGTGCCAGCATTGAGCAGGTCAGCAGTCATAGAGTTTTCAAATGCTTAGGATATGGTAACATTGTTTTGGTACAGTCAGCTTCACTCATTTTTGCCTGAATTCTAGAAAATGAAGAACTTTCAGCATCTCTCCAGGCAGAGGCCAAGAAATACTTTTTCACAGGCTAATACAATGTAGTAGTGGAAACAAATAGCATGGATACGTAATATTTAGAATATAATAGTCGATATTTTTGAAACCCTCTCTGTCCTGAAAAGGATCATGGGTTTCTACTCGGAGCCATCCCAACTATCAGAGTGCAAGGCAAGAACAAACCCTGGATAGGTGCCAGTTCATCACAGGAAAGCACACCCAGCACCCCAACAACACACTAGGCCAATTTAGTAACGCTTAATTCACCTAACCTGCATGTGGGAGGAATCCTCACGAACTGGGAGAACCCAGGACTGAACCCTGGTCTTCTTACTGCAAAGTGGCAACCCTACCACTATGACACTGTGCCACCCGAAAATATAATTAATAAAAGCAAACAACGAATATAAGTGAGAATTAAAATATACTGTACCAGTAATGGCGATGCAAGTAACGTGCAGTGAATACACTTGACTTGAACATTCGTAGTTTTCCTCCTCTTCTCTGTACGCTTAGCATTCGCTTGCTCAGAGGTTGATGCGCTTGCTACCTCTGAGCAACTCTTCTTTTCTCCACCCTAGCGCCCGCTGCTTCTCTTCCGTCTGCATCTTTTTATGTTAAAACTGATTAAGTTTTAGTGTTTGTATTGCAATTACTTGTTACTTGTATGTTTTCTTAATTTTCACTTGTTGGCACTTAAATCTTCAATCTGTCTCAAGAATGATTTAAGATATGAAGTGGTGAGGGAAGTGACGGTGAAGGTGGTAGGGATGAGAATGGTGCCGGTATCAAGATGCGCCACACAGCTGCCCATTGGCTGCTACTAAGAGTTGATTCTGCACAAAATAAAAATAAAAGAGTAATAAAATCGCATCCTGAAAGCTGATATTAGGTGTCACGTAGTATATGTGTGTACACATTTCAGGTCGATAGATCAACCGGTTTGAGCTAAGCAGGTGATTTAAAATCCTGGACAGACAAACGGACAGCCACGGAAGCGATATATAAGAAGAAAGAATAATATAAGGCTATATATTGCAGAATTGCAAGACCACAGTGACGTATTGAATATTGATTGAATTTCATTGCTGCATGCATTAACTCTTTTTCGGCTAATTATTATTACTTTTTTTTCATTTTGGATGGTGAAAGTAGTCACAGATGCAGCAACAGAACTCTAAAGCAGTGGCACCAATGTAACACGCTCTGCAAGCGCCATACGGCTGCCAAGAGAGTCAACTCTAACATAACAGCGGTTTTGTGGATCGCTTACAGCTGATTACTGCCGTCACCCTAGATTCGAATCAGCCTCAACCCAGTGCTCTATATAAGTCAACATCTGCCCTGAAAGAGTTTAATCACAAGGTTGCTGGTTTGGTTCCTGCTGAAGACTCACTGTGTAACCCTGGGCAATGTTCCAAGTGTATAAGAGAGATATAAACTACTAACAATCTGATTTGGGAAATGCCCTCAATGGTTGTCAATTTATTCTGTTCAGAATAGACATGACAATAGATGGGAAGATCAACTTACCTGTGTGAAGTTTGCACATTTTTGTGGGTTCTCCATTACCCCATCCTAACGCATGATGTTACTGCTGGCCTGGTCTGTGTGAGTGTGGATGGCATACGTGTACCCCTTAATGCCCCAACACCCCCGGCAAGATTGGTTTTCCTTGCACAGGTTGTCTGCAACCCTGAACTGGGAAGTAGGTTAGAAAATGGCGCGGTGGTGGACTAAGCGGTGTGAACCTAACATAAATCCAATGAGAATGTTAGCATAAATCGCCTCTAAATCATGGCTAACAAATTCAGCATAGGTTTAAGTAGTTGGCGGCTGTCCTCTCTCTCACTCTCCTCTCCCCTCTAAGCATAAACCTTTTCCCATTTCTGCCAGACCGCAATGTAACAGCTTTGATATATAAACATCTGGCAACAGGAACAAGTATAAAGAAAAGAGCAAGAAAAAAAAAAAAAATCCTAAAAGTGGATCAAAAGTAAATGAAATAATGTCATATTACTGAAAATATGAGAGGCTAATTTGTGCCGACTTTTGCTAATTTTGTTGAAGCCACAGAATGAGGAGCTGTCACCTGCTTGCTGTAGTACTGATGACAGTAGTGATCCATGAAATAAGCTGCGCTGGCTTTGTTCTGATAAGAATGAACAAATCTGCACAATGTACTGCTCTCGGAATCTCATTTTCATACTTGCATGCAGGCTAAAAAGAAATAAGCTGTTTGCAGGCTTGATTAATCAGACATTTGAGGGTTTTTTGTCTCTTTGATCTGTTCCGTCTCCTAGGTAACTTGGTTGACATTAATGTCGAAGCTTCAGTAAAGACAATCAGGAACTGTAGACTAAACTGATAAAAAAATTAAAGACCTTTAGCGCTTTAAATATAGTTACAGTTGGGCTTGAAAAAAAAAAAAATGAAGGGGGTGGGCGGGGGTTTGTGTTATTTTGGCTTGGAATGATTTTCGAGGACATATGTTTTTAAAGACTAAATCTCCTAAACCGAAAGCAGGTTAATTTCTATAATTGCTTTGCCTAACAATGCAAACCTCTGGCTAGGAAGAGTCCTACAAATAAAGCGCTGGAGCTAATGGAGGCGACTTAACACGGAGTACGACAGCATGTTTTTTTTGGCTCCAATGCATACAGGCCACCACTTCAAGAGATGGTAGCCGATTTTCTTACCCATGGATTTAGCACCACGCCATGCTGTTTACCGGTCCGTGGTAGCGACGCTTTATCACGGTGCAATCTGCGCTGACACAAGTACGATGAGCCATTATGGCTTTTCCCTTTAAACATTTCACTAGAAAACATGATTTATGGATTTTAAACCTATAAAAATGGCAAGGAATTAGAAAACTGTCACAGTGTGTTAGCTTCAGGTTATGCAGACGCTTTCACAAATCTTCCAAGTGACTGTATAGATGAATGCCTCAAGGGCCCAGCCAGAGCCCAGCTCTTCCAGCCAGCTAAAGCCCTTATCTTAAATCCAAGCAAAGTACCATTAATCTTTTGAAAGACCTTTATGGCTTTTAATGTATCCCAAATTAGAACATTTTACACCCTTTGGTTCCTGAAATACGGTGATAAAAAAGCCTTTAGAGTTTAATTTTTCCTGACTGCTCGCTCTGACCTCCTTAATCCCAGCATGCATTTTAAGATATTTTAGTTTCAGCTCTTCTAATAAAGTTTATCCTAGTTAATTATAATTGAAACATTTTTTTTTTTTTTGATGACAATTTTTCATTACCCGTTTTACTGGCAACTGCCAAAGGTTAGCTTATACATGGCAAGATCATTTCTTTTGGACAATAAATTAAATGGTTTATTTTTATTTATTTCTTTATTTTTATTTTTTCTTTAATATTGAATTGTAGAGCAACATAATGGTGTAGCAGGGCTCACAGAGTTGGTGTCCTGGGTCCAGATCCCCTGTCTCTGTGCAGTTTGCATGTTCTGCCCATGTGAGCATAGATTTTTTAATATTTGTGTTTTAGCTTCAGTTCAGATTAACTTGTTTTGTATGGCCTTTAACTTGAGTATGGGCGAGAGACACTGTATCAAAGCAAATTTTTAGCCATGCGTAATACGTGGAACACCTGAACTGATTAAACACACGTAAAACGGATCATTTTCAGTTTGATTGGCTTAAACAAATCGAGACATTTTAGTGTCGTATCCCTGCATTTAAATTCTCCAGCGAATAAGTGGGTTTTGATTTCACGATCATTTCCGGTATTTTATAATGTCGGTCGTATAAGTTCATGCTATTGGTCCAAGAGATTACAATATGCTAACGCCCTCCTTAAAGAGTAACCCGGAGCAACGCCCTTTTATCTATGTATTTTCTATGCATGTGACCACCGTATTACCCCAAATATTCTAGAACACATTTCCATTGTTTTGTGTTTTCTGTATCTCACACCTCATACATCTTTATCGTAAGACATCCTTATCTACAATGGGCCTCAATCAGAAGAAAATATGAAGCTGGTTTTAAATTAAAAGTCGTTGAAGTGGAGGAAGAAATTTGAAACTGAGCCGCTGCAACAAAATTCAATGTGTCTGAGAAACTGATGGATTGAGGAGACAAGAAGATATTTAAAAAAATGGTATTTTTGAACGGACGTATAAGTCGGGGTCTGATTTTATGATCAATTTTTCGGATTTCAGCACCCAACTTATACGCGAGTATAGACGGTATACAGGGTTGCCCACGAAAAAGTTGCCCGCCTCCACCAAGATGACTGCATTACATGGTGAAGAGAAAAAATGATCAAATCTGCTACTCATATTTACAGAAGATACTGAAAGTGATCTCCTTGTACGTCAATACATCTCTACAAGGCTCAGGCTACATGACCGCAGCTGCCTATTGGGCGGCGGACGAGACGGGAGTTGTCTCAATGGAGTCGGGTCACTTTTTCATGGGCCACCCTGTATAAATGTGTATGGAGCAGTCCGTTGTGCTCACGCTCGACCACAGCCACTAGATGGTGCATGCATGCCCCTCACTTCTATTTCTGAAGACCATGCTTAGCAGACACCATGTGCAACAATGACATTGTGCTAATGACACAGATGAAGAGACACAATATCGTAAGGAAGCAAATGTTGCAGCTCAACATTGTGCAAGTGAAACACCAACACGGAGGGCAAGGCTTGAAGTTTTCACTACAAACCTTGTCTATCTGGAGGTATTTTCTCAAGACAAAGAATAATAGGATTTGTATGCCAGCAATATGGCAAAGATATGGTATCGCCAGTGTCTTCTTATGAAAGGCAGAGGGCAGCAAGCACAGGTGGTCCACATCCTGCCCTGGGTAATTTGTAAGAGTTAGTTGACGCCTTCCAAGTTCATGGATTAGTAAACTGCTAGGAGTTCTCGGGTTGTATTTTTGTCCCAAAGAGCACACCCAGCTAGTAAACATTATAATCGAGATATGGCCAGTTGACAGTGGAAGAGAGAGAAAAATAACTCCAGTCGCAGCATTGTTGAAGTAGATAAACTTCTGGCATGATTCATGGTTGGTTTTATCACGTATACATTTACAGTCAAAGTGGGGTAAAGCCAGTCACAGTTCTGGTAAACTAGGACAGTTGGCCAAACACGCATCCTTGGGGTTGCTTTAGAAACATAAGCACATGCTGGATAGCATAAACAACATTAGAAATCCTTTTGTTGTTGAATCCCAAGGCTCTTGGTATGTTTGAAGTCGATCTGTACAGGTAGTGCTCTGACCCCAAAAGTTTTGTGAAAATTCACCCTTGGGGATTAACAAAGTATACCGAAGAAAAAAAAATAAATGGATAGGCACAGAGGTTACTCTAAATTTCCCAAATCTGAACATAAGTGTGTACATAAGTGGGCATCCCACCTTCTGCCAGATGATACAAGAATGAACTCTGGTCCCCAAGTCTTTATATTAGATTAGCTTGAGAATTTTGAGAATGTCATGTTGCATTATCTCACTTGGACTGTTCACCTGTTTGCTGAATAAAGTGTCTTGTGCTGGAGTTTGGTCTGTCAGGACATCTTACACAATATCGATTGATTCAGGCTTATAATGCACACACAAATGTGTTGCACACATTGCTCAAAGGCAGGCAAGCCTTACTTATATAAATGTTCATACTATTGTGAATTTCTTGAAAGCGGGTGAATGAGACGCAGGACATGTTCATTTAATCTGGTGCAGCATCTCCATGCATGTTGTTTTAATTGAATAGAAAACCGCTAGCCACACCAAACTTACATGATTACCAGGTAACTTTAGAGTAGCAGAATAGAGTTAAACGCTAAATCTGAAACGGTTCTTTTATATACACATTTGGTTCTCTGTCTTATATGGAGTGACATTCTCAAAGTACAGCAGCGCCGAGTGTGTTTATTATCTGGCACCTCTGCGACTTAGTGGAAATCTCAGTATGAACTGATGCTAGAGCATAGAGAAAATTAAACTATTATCATTTTCCCTTCCCTTTAGCATTTTTGCATTCAGAGTGCCGGTGATGGATGGCTCTGCCGCTCCACAGCTTCAGGGTCACCCTGCCTGGGTCTGTGTGACTTCAGTATCCCTCCTTGCCACTGTCCCAAGACAGACATAGACGCTGTTAATGGTGCCCAGATGCCCCCTAGGGCTGGTCAGTACCTGTCCAGATTGTATCACCTCCGTCAGATTCCTGCAGTGTTCAAAATATCTGAATGGATGGACTTTTGTGATGGTGTCAGGTCACTGGATGTAATCTTTGGGTTTTTCTTATACTAAATGTTAAAAAGTCGGTTCTGCACATACAGGCTATCACAGCGTTTAGCAGTAAATAGTTCTATGTCAGCCAATACCCGGTGTTATCTCAGAAAACCCTGATCAGAACCTTGTGTGTTTCTCATAACCTGCCTTCCCTCATGCAAAGGCATAAGATGGACCTGGTCTAACATGTAGAACATCTTATATGGCCCTGCTGGGCTGGCACCCTGCCTGGGATTTGTTCCTGCCTTGCCTTGTAGTGACTGGGATTGGCTCCAGCAGACCCTCATGACCCTGTGTTAGGATATAAAGCAGGTTGGGAAAAGACTGACTAACTGACTTCTTTCTTATATGTAAGGCTGCCATGCTGATGTGTTCTGTTTTATCTGTTTTACTCGATACAGCTTTTAGAAGTAGAATCAATGTAATAAATACATCATGGGCCACACTTCTCAATAACTGCATAACAATAGCACGCAGATTAGAACTCCAGAAGACTGAGTCTTCATTCAAATATATGACATCTCCTCCCTCCTAAGTTTATACTGTTTCATTATCAGTGTAGCAGACTACTAGGGACCTTGTCCCACTGGGACACCTGGAGAAGGGAAGGACCAGAAGAGGGGCAGTATCTTCCCTGGGGCACAAGAGGGCAGCCCTCCTGGATTACATCAGGGTCACGATGACGACCTTGAAGCTCAACCTGTTGGGGTCCATGGCCTTTGCCAGGGGTGCCTGGAAGATCCTGCTGATGGCAGCACTTCTGCCACACCAGGAAGCGCTGCTGGAAAAGGAACCGAGCGCACCTGGAGTGCTTCTGTGCCCATGCAGCACTCCGGACACACCAGAAAGTGCTGGGAGGTTCATCGGGTGCACCATCAAGGGCCGCCTACTCCATTCGGAGCCGGAGTCGGTGAAAGAGGACGGAGCTTGTGAGGGGGGAGAGGGGGCAATTGAAGAAAGAAGAAAGGACTGGAA
>NW_024383054.1:0-18892 GCF_016835505.1 Polypterus senegalus | reverse complement strand
CTTTGATATGAGTGTTGTTCTCATATTCTCTATCTATCTATATATATATATATTTTTCACATTCCATGGGAGGCGTAAGGCTCAGTGAGAGTTCTGAGCCATGGGGATTGCAGACCCCACAACTCTTCTCATTTCCTTGCCTAACCCGGAGGTTCCACCTGTCCCCGGACGTCACTTCTGGGACGAGCCAATGGAGACAGACCTTGCCACTCGGCCCCTGATGTCACACCCGGGACTAAACCAATAAATTAGTCCGACCCCTGACCTCACTTCCTGTCTCCCCTTTAAAAAGCCTTCCTTTTCCCTTCTGTGCCCAGTCTTGTTTTGGACTCTGTTGTAAGCATTCAGTGCTGTATTTCTATAAGAAAAACGATTTTGCAGCCAGGATCCCATAATATAGGTGGCTGCCCCAACCTTTATCTGTTCATGTCCCTTCTTGTGACAGTGGGTAGTCGGCAGGATGGAGGGTAGAGAAAGGGGACAGGACCTCAAAACACCCAGGTGGGAGCGTAGGGGCCCGAGTATTCAGGCGGGAGGGTGCCCGTGGTTGGGAGACCGGCGGCTCGCTCCCAGCACGCAGAACAGGGCCATCTGAGAGGCCAGGGAGTGTGCGGTGGGGCTCACAATTGGGCTCCCCTGGAGGGAGACAAGAGGACTCAGTATGCTCTTTTGGGGAGAGTGCCTGCCCCCAGTGAACCACAGCCCTTTTACCACCTTGGGTGCCCCAGACTGGCGGGGTGAGTAAAAAAACGAAGTGGAGGTTGGACCCTGAGAGGCCACCAGAAACAAGCCTGGTCCTTATGGGCAAAAGTATGGCAGGGGCCCTCGCCCTTGGAAAACAAGCCCTAACCAGGTCATTGAGCAGGTAGCGCTATCTGCTCCTGAAGCCTTCCCAGGGCTTCACCCAGCCGGTCTGGGGCGGAGTTCTTAACATGTCAGGCTCATAGAGCTTCTGGAAACCAGAGGGCGGCCTCACACTCTGGGAGAGCGGGAACCGCCCTTCTGCCAAACTCAGCCGGTATGTCCCAGACCTACCCCCTCCCTGTATAACCCCGGGAGCTTGCACCCAGTCCAGGCGCTGGAAATCGCAAACCAGCTTGGAGGCGAGGAGGAATGGGGTGGAGGGGAGGAGGCGAGGGCGCTTGACAAACCTTTGGGCGGTCCCATACGGGCGTGGTGATCTTTAAACGGGTTTAAAACTCCGCTTGTTTCGATTCCGGCAGCAAATTTCCATTGTTGCCCGCCGTTTGTGCTACCCCCGACAATGGCTAAAATTCAGAACCAGTATAACCTGTGTCCCGGGAAACCAGCTGGTACAGCACCGCCGTTATTAGCTAGGAGGATCGTCCAGAAAGTAATCGTGGCAATCTTCCTGACCCCTCCACACCGGTGATACTAGGGCGGACTGGCCCTGACATAAAGCGGTGAGACACATCCCACTCCCGGGTAAGTTGCTCGTATGGACGGGAGATAAACCCGCTCGCTGCCTCCCGCCTGTAACACGGCAGAGGGTGAAGCACCGCCCTGGCGGGCGTGGCAACTCCGGGCGGCCCAAGCTGACCGCATCCCCCAAACGCCCGGCGGGCGGGAGAAACCCGCCCATTGATCGGCGCGACCCTCTCCGTGTTGCGGTTTCAATTTAAAAGACGCCGCTTCTTTCAAAGGGACAATGGAATGACGACTCCTAAGTTTGAAAAAAATGCAGTGGTCCTTGTCAATGGCCAGCGACTAGTCAGTCGATGCCACGGGGCCCCCTTTATTTTGTGTTAGATAATGACCCCTTACCGGTAGCAATGCATGGGGCGGGGAGCGAAGGTTTGCTGCTAGTGCCGCCGCCTTTCCCGGCGCAGGTCTGCGAGTTTAGCACACGCCCACCTCCTAGGGTGGCCACCTGGGCACCGAAAAACTCGGGGCCCGGATCAAGCTCCGGTTTTAGGCCAGGGTTAATGAGGAGGTTATGCTTTGGCCTTCCTCCCCAGTGTCAACTGAAGATTCCCAGGAGGGACCGTGCTCTCTTGTTCCTATTCCCTTGATTGCGTTCCTTCCACAGAATCGGGGACCTGGTGGGACCTCTAGAGCCCTCACCCCGAGGGACCAAGTACATTTTAGTCCTCGTGGATTATGCTACCGATACCCGGCTGTTCCGTGCGCCAGCTACCTCAAAGCCATCGGGGGGAAATTTTACTAGGGTATTCGGGTGAAGGGATCCCCAAAGAAGTCTTGACAGACCAGGGACCCCTTCACTCGGAGAGCGTCAAGGAGCCCTGCCAGATTCCCTGAAAATAAAGCATTTAAAAACCTCGTTATCATCCTAAAACCCGGGCGGATTAGTAGAGAGGTTTAATCAAACCTCAAGCAAATGTAAGGTGGTCAGCGAGGATGGAAGGAACTGGACGCTCCTCCCCTCGTCCTTTTGCCTATGGAAGCCCCAAAAGCCTTCCACCGGGTTCTCCCCTTTGAACTACTGTATGGGCGACAACCTCGGGCATATTGGATATTTTGAAGAGGCTGGGAAGAAGAGGGCTCTTCCACCACTAACATTACTGAGTATCCACCGCAGTTAGCTGAAGATTTGGAAAGATCAGCCTGTCCTTAAAAGTCACATGGAGGAGGCTCAAGCACACAGGTTCTACTACAACCCGGCACGCCTTGGAGTTCCACCCGGAGATGGGTCATGTCCTAGTGCCTACCTCCCATTAAGTTGCTTGCCCACTGGCCCCCCCTAGAAGTTAAGGGAGGAAGGGACTGGTTACTATTTGGGAGTCAACCCAATCGGCCCCAAAAAGGGCGGTATCATGTGAACCTGCTGAAACCGTGGGGGACAGGGACCCGACCCCTCCTCCGGCCAGCCCGGCCACTTTCCACACCACGACCTTAACTTTGGCAGACTTGGCCCCGGAAAGGGGCAGGAGCTGGAAACAGTTACCCGGACCGTTCGAGGTGGGTCAGTGAACACCCCGGAAGGACCTCTTGATTGAGCACAACATTGGACAGAGCCCGGGGTTGTTGTCCGAGCCAACCCGTCTTCCGAGGCAAAAAGGCTGAAGTGGAGCTTGAGATCGCTTGCTGGAACTGGTGTAATTGGGAGAGTTATAGTCCCGGTCCAGCCCCATTGTGTCTCGGTAAGCCTGCGGAGTTGGAGGTTCTGCAATGACTTCCGTTGAACCCGTCTCCCAATTTGATGCCTTCCAATGCCCGCGTGGGCGACCTCCTCGAGGCTTGGGCGGCCAATACCTGACCACACTTGACATGACAAAAGGGTACTGGCAGGTCCTTTAACGGGCTCGGGGAAACCGCTTTTGTACCCCTGCGGACACGGGGATGCGTGTCCTTCCATTTGGGTTACACGGGCTCAGCAACCTTTCAGCCGGTGGACAAAGTGCCAGCCTCTAACCATACATGCTGCCTTACCTAGATGGCGTGGTCTATTCCAACACATGGAAGGGAAAACTACAGCATGTCCAAGCGGTATTACGGACACTTGGGGAGGCGGTCATTAATCCCAAGAAATGTTTCTTGGATTAAGCGAGGCAAATATTTAGGCTACCTGGTGGGTGGGGGGACCGTAGGGCCACAGTGCTCCCAAAAATTTATCCATTCTGAAATGGCGTCCAAACCAAGCGGGAGGTCCAAGCTTTCGGTTAGCCGGTACTACCGCCCCGGGTTTTTACCCGGTTGGAGGCGATTGACTGATTTAACAAAAAGAGGCCCAACATTGTGGTATGGACTGCAAAACAGACACTGCATTTGGGACTTGAAGGGAAAGGGCCTACGTCCGCCCCCTATTTTGATGGCACCAACTTTCTTTGCCTTTCATCCTCCAGGCCCACGGCGGGCACAGGCCTGGAGCCGTGCTGAGCCAAAGTTCGATGGTGTAACACCCGCATGTTCCTGAGCCGGAAACTGTGGACCGGGAGACCAGGTGCGCGGTGGAGAGGGGCTCTGGCATTAAATGGGCGATCACTCAGCTGAGGTACTACCTGTTGGCCCTGGGGTTCACCCCTTGTCACGGACCATGCACCCCCACAGTGGATGGCCCTGCACAAGGAGGAATCCAGCGGGTCACCCGGGGTTTTGACCCAGCCAGAGTTTCGCTGTTCACGCCGGGTGCTCTCCATGCCAACGCCGATGCTCTCTCTCGGGTTTCGACCTCGTTAGTACGCCCGACCCGACCCGGGTCTGGGCTGAGGGGGCCTTGTCACCACGCGCATGGGGAGGCAGCTAAAGGGCTCGAGTGAAGGCAGTTCCCGGCCATGCCGGGGGTGGTGGCAGAGCGCACTAACTCTTTTCCTCCCTGTAGACTAACCCGGGAGGTTCCACCTGCTCTCTGGACGTCCCCTTCTGGGACCGGCCAATGGAGACAGACCTTGCCAGCTCGCCCCTGATGTCACATCCGGGACTAAACCAATGAAGACATGCCGACCCTTATGACCTCACTTCCTGTCTCCCTTAAAAGCCTTCCTTTTCCCTTCTGTGTCAGTCTTTTTTGGACTCTGTTGTAAACTTCAGTGCTGTATTTCTATAAGAAAAACGATTTTTGCAGCCAGGATAATAATATGGGTGCTCCCAACTCTTTATCTGTTCATGTCTCGTTCTTGTGACAAATATATATATATATATATCTATCTATAGTATATATATATATATATATATTTTCTCATATCTATCTATATATATATATCTCTATCTATCTATCTATAATATATATATATATATATATATATATATATATATACCCCCAGCGGTAGGAAGTGTTGTTAAAAAAGGAAAAAAAAGAAAAGGAAACATTTTGAAAATAAGTAAATGATTGTCAGTAAATTTTTTGTCACTGTTATAAGGTGTATGATTATATATATATATATATATAGCAAAATACCCAAGGGGCCTGCGATGTCATGTGTTTAAGAAGTTATGAAAAGAAAAGAAAAATTTTAAAATAATGTAACATGATTGTCAAAGTAATTGTTTTCGTGTATTTGGCGGCGGCAAGGGTTGTTTTGGTGCTGCAAAAAAAATATACCCGCCCGAAGCCTCCTTTTTACTTTTTTTCTCAAAGCTTGGATTTCCAAATATATATAAAACACACACATACATACAAAATACATACATAATACATACCAATATATATATATATATATATTATATATATATATATATATATATTTATTAACAACATTCTTAATCACTTTCTATATATAATATCAAACAATTTAAAAAAAACCCATCTTTTCACACAAAAAAACCACAAAAATTATTATGTTGTTGTTTTTATTTATATATATTATATATATAAAAATTAATAGGTTTTTGTTATATACAATATATAAAACAAATACATATATAACACATACTAAGGGAGTTTGTATGTCTATATGTGTGTGTATAGTTTTGGTCACGAGTTAAAGGGGAAAAAATAAAAAAATATAGTCTATAATTATTAAACAGTAAAACATTACGTTTTAAAAACACATTGGGTACTTTTCTTTAAACTACTTTTTAAAAAACTTGTAACACAACGGTAAGTAACAACAGCAGCTAAAATATATGGATCATCTCGGTGTAGATCCCTTTTTGCCCCCCCGGGTGTGGATAAAAACATTTTTTTAGTGACCTTTTTCCTCTGGAATGTGCCTTACCGGGATTTAAAGAAAATTAGTTTTTTTCCCCAAATGTTAAAGAGAAAAGGGTTTTGGTTTAAAAAGGTGTAAAGAAAGGAAAGTTGCCTTTTTTTTTTATATAGTTTGAAGGTTAAAAGGGGATGAGCCTTTTTGGGGGCAGTGGGTGGGTCTTGTTGATGGTGAGGGCGCCCTCCATTAAACATTTTATGGCACTGCAGTCCTCCACCTTTGGTTTTTTTCATAATCCGGGGGATGATCAACCCTTTTGCAAAAGAAAGTGTGAATCGCCTTAATATTATTTTTCCGTGGTGTAGAAAAGGGGTCCCGTGTTTGCACTTCTGTCTGGGCTATAGCGCAGGGGAGGATGAAAAAATTAAAGTGCTCACTTTGACTTAAGGCAGAAGCAGTCAGCGCTCCAAAGGCGGCAAGCTACAAGGCTGCTGGCTGCTCGACTTTTGCTGGGCAGGAGACCACAGTTTTTGCAGACACGCTCATGATATCAAAAGTCTCAGCCTTTGGAGGTCATTCATATATTATATATATAGCAAAATCCCCGAGCCCAGAGCGAAGTAGTGTGTTAAAGAAGTAATGAAAAAGAAAAGGAAAACATTTTAATAATAACGTGAATATGATTGACATTGTCATGAGTGTTGCTGTCATATATATGCCTGCCTAAATAAGTCACCCTCGCTTTGTTTACTTTATTTACCGCTCATTTAATCACGGCTAGTGGCGAAAATTATAAAATGGAAGGAGGATGGCTTTACCAAAACAATTATTGATGGCGAATCGATTATTCATAAAGCTTGAATTGGTGATGTTTTTCTGTGTTAACCCTATATTTTTTCAGACTTCTTCCAAACTAAGGTGGTGCGAGGGTAAAATGAATGGGATGCTGATCAATGTAATCCGTACCAGGAAATCATGCATTGACAAAAGCTCCCCTTTGCTTGTAATGCGTGTGATTAAATGCATTATTTTTAACGCTATGGAGCACATGCACAAGCTTTCAGCTGTGCTTGTGCTAAGAAAAGGAAAGATTTTAAAATAACGAACACGATTGTCAATGTGACCTTTTGTAAGTAGTGCCTGAGGATTCAGTGTGGAGAAACTCGAGTGTATTAACTTGTGGATTTTTCTGTGAGTATTTGGTGGCAGTCTGACGGTTGCTGAAAAGACGGCATTAGCCGCAGAGCTCAGCTCAGACCGAAATTAGATGAATGGGAGGGAGATGATGATGTGACTTCACACCATATTTAACAATCAATCCCACCAAACACAGTCTCGGAATTTGCATAAGCACACCCTTCACCTACAATTTTTAACTTAGTTACAAAGTGATCAAAACTCTCGTTTATATCCGCGTCCTCTCATTAAACTTGTATCCCGCATTACCTGTGGGCATGTGAAACGCCAGCGGTAGCCTGTCTATGAACTTAATTTAAAGTTTAGGTTTACACCTTTCTTTCTTTCCGAGGCAGCAACACTCATGAATATGGTAGTATATGTCACTCGCTCGCTTCTTATTGTTTTTCGCTGCCTTCTCAATTATATAATGCATGTTTTCTTAAGCGCTTTTTGGAGGTCTTCCTGGTTTCCACGCATCATGCTGACAATCAGTTCCGTGATTACGTGGGAGGCGTGATGATGTCACATACTCCGCACCCACGCTATTCCAGCTCAACTCCATTACAGTTAATGGAGAAAAATTCTTCCAGTTATGACCATTAGGCGTAGAATTTCGAAATGAAACCTGCCCAACTTTTGTAAGTAAGCTGTAAGGAATGAGCCTGCCAAATTTCAGCCTTCTACCTACACGGGAAGTTGGAGAATTAGTGATGAGTCAGTGAGTGAGTGAGTGAGGGCTTTGCCTTTTATTAGTATATATATACTGTGTATATATATATATATATATATATATATATGCATGAGAGAGCTGGCAGGGCGAAGTCGGACAGTGAGGACACCAGAGTGCTTCCGGTGCGCAGCCGGGCACTTCCGCCACACTGGGTAGTGCCGGTGGAAGATTGCTGGGGAGCACCTGGAGCACATCCGGGTGAGGATAAAGGGGCGCACGTCCTCCATTGAGCAGCGAGAGTCTGGTGGAAGAAGGGCGGAGCTCGAGGAGGAGGAAGTAAGGAGGCGGCCTGAAGAGTAAGGCATTTGAGTTGGCCTGGACATTGGGGGTTTGTGGTGCACTTGTGACCTGTAAATAATGTATAATAAGTGTCTTGGCTGATGTCAATGTGTCTGCCTGTCCGTGTCGGGCCGCTTCACACTATATATATATATATATATATATATATATATATATATATATATATACTAATAAAAGGCAAAGCCCTCACTCACTCACTCACTGACTCATCACTAACTCTCAACTTCCGTGTGGGTGGAAGGCTGAAATTTGGCAGGTTCATTCCTTACAGCTTCCTTACAAAAGTTGGGCAGGTTTCATTTCAAGTTCTACGTAATGGTCATAACTGGAAGCTGTTTTCTCCATTTACTGTAATGGAGATGAGCTTGAACGCCGTGGGGGCGGAGTTTCGTGTGACATCATCACGCCTCCCACGTAATCACGCAGTACATAGAAAACCAGGAAGACCTCTAAAAGCGCTGTAGAAAACATGCATTATATAATTGAGAAGGCAGCAAAACAATAAGAAGCGAGCGAGTGACATATACAACCGTATTCATGAGTTCTGCTACTTGAAACAAAGCCGATGTAAACCTACACTTTAAAGTTCATAGACAGGCTGACGCTGGCGTTTGTAATTTAGTGCCTGCCCATATAAGGCCGTCCGTCAGCTGGCAATCCAATAGCAAACTCCCACTAAATATTCACGGGTGAAGGACTGTTCTTCTTGCAGAGGAAGATGAGATGGTCAGGGTGGCACAAACTCAGCGAAACTGCGAGAGAAAGTTTTAAGCGCCAGGACTAAGGTAACATTAAATACAGCCATGGACATAGCACTAGATGGCACCAGCACAGCTGGGAAACTTCGATGCATGTACACCGAGTGGCTCCACGTGAACTGGCCGAGTGCACAGCCAAAAGCAACAGTTGCAAAGAGCGCTGAACAAAACCGAATTACACAATTGAAAAGGCAGCAAAAATATGAAGCGCCTGATACATACAAGCATATTCATAAATCCAGCTACTGCGGAAACAAAGCACACGGTGGAAAAGTCAATGTCCCGCTAAAGGAAGACAGTGTGAAAAAAAAACCCGTGCATGCAGTGTGTCAGGTCTCAGATAAACAAGAAGACGAGCTGTTTATTGATGCAGTAAGAAACGAATCGATGAATGAAACCACTCATCTTTACAACGATTGACAAACACGGAATGTAACTTGAACACAACACATCCTACAAATACGAACCTGATTGAAAGAAATAATGATAATCAAATCCTTGATGACAGCAACACTCAGTAACACTCACAAAACAAATACTGTATATTGACAGTCATGTTACGTTATTTTTAAAATGTTCCCTTTTCTTTTCAAGCTTTTTAACACACTACTTCTCACTGCGATATGCGGGTATATATATGTATATATATATCCCGATCTACATACTCGAATAATGGATACTTTATTTGCCATCAATGATTGTTTTGGTAAAGCCATACTCAGTGTATTCATTAGATGAACGGTAAAAAAGTAAGAGCGAGGAGGATGACTTATTGAGGCATGCAGGCTGTAGTGCTGCGTCAACTCTATCTGAATTATGCGATCACATTTGAAAAAATATATCTTTTCAAGTTCTATTTAGTCCATATGTGTCAAACTCAAGGGTCGGGCCACATCTGGCCCGTGTAATTATATCCGCCCAAGATCATTTTATATACTGTAGTATTGTTATTAAAGCCCGGTATATGAAAGCGCTGGTAACACAATAAACTACAGATCCCATAATGCAGCGCTTCAGCTGCCTTGCCAACACTTACGCGTTAATCAAGTCTAGCTTATGATGCTGCAAGTTATTGCGAAGCTAGCTCACACGATGCTGAAGAGAAAAGTTGATTCTGAAAATAGAGCCTTTAAAAACCAATGGGAGGCTGAGTATATGTTTACTGAACCCGTGTGTCTCATTTGTGGAGCTAATGTGGCTGTAATTACAGAATTTAATCTAAGACGGCACTATGAGACAAAACATCAGGGAGTTCTGTGTTGTGGAGATTCTCAGGATGGATTGCAGGTGCTCATCAGTGAGGCTGAAAGACCTGAATGCAATGCAGAAGATACAGAAAGCAGAAGAATTAAATAAGAATCTGACACTTCAGCGGACGTTTTTACCCGTGCACAATCACAAAGTGATTTCAAGTGAAGCTGCTTTTATGAGAGACACAAATGCACCTTGCCCCACTTTCCCCTGTTGCCAAGTAATGTTAAACCAAGTCGTCACTACGGTGTTCCCAAATACAGCACTTTGCTGATAAACTGAGCGCACTGCGCACTGAGTTTGCACGGAGCTTAGGTGACTTTGAAGAACAAAAAAAGTCCGTCTACATGCGGCTCGAACCTTGTGCATGTTTGGCACCACATATCTGTGTGAGAAGCTCTTCTCAGTGATAAAGACTAACAAAACAGCACACAGGAGTCGCCTCACTGATGAGCACCTGCAATCCATCCTGAGAATCTCCACAACACAGAACCTCACACCAAACAGAAACGAACCTGTGGCCAAAAAAAGATGCCAGGCGTCCAGCTCTAAAATGACATATGAGCAAAGACAACTGAATGATTTGATTTGTTATTGCTGAAAGGAACGCATTTTATTTATATTTCCAGGTTTTGTTATGCAGCATGTTCATATTTGAATTTGTATAATTTTGACAGGATATATTTTTATGGAGAGCAAAATCTTTTGGGATATTTAAAATCTAACTTTATTTTTATATAAAATTACATAAGAGTAAAAAGAAATTTGAATGTTTGTTCTTTTAAGGTTTACTTTATTTCTAACTTGTATCATTTAGACAGGATATATTTTTATGGAGAGCAAAATATTATAAGTTGTTTAAGGTTTGAGTTGATTTATTCAGGAATAATATTCCTGTCTGTTTTTACCATTCCTACCAAAGATATTTCTGTCGACTAAATAAAAATTCCTTCTATTTAAAATTTAAATAGAACTTGAACAAATACGATAGTTCATAATATCCACGCAGACTTGCAACGTAAGAGCGGGAGTTTTAACAAGCAGCGTATTGCACTGATACGAAATAGCTGTGTGTGTATATATGTAGATATGTATGTATATGTATATATATATATGTTTATATATGTGTGTGTGTGTGTATGTATATATATATATGTATTTGTGTGTATATATGTGTGTATGTATGTATGTATGTGTGTATGTATATGTATGTGTATATATGTAGATACAGTATATATATATGTATTTATATATGTGTATATATATGTGTATATGTATAGATATGTATATATATATGTTTATGTGTGTGTGTGTAAATATATATATATATATATATATATATATATATATATATATATATATATATATATATATATATAAACTGCTCAAAAAATTAAAGGAACACTTTGAAAACACATCAGATCTCAATGGGAAAAGAAATCCTCCTGGATATCTATACTGATATAGACTGGGTAATGTGTTAGGAACGAAAAGGATGCCACATCGTTTGATGGAAATGAAAATGATCAACCTACAGAGCCCTGAATTCAAAGACGCCCAAAAATCAGAGTGAAAAAATTATGTGGCAGGCTAGTCCATTTTGCCAAAATTTAATTGCAGCAACTCAAAATTGTATGCAGCACTTTGTATGGCCCCTGTGTTCTTGTATACATGCCTGACAACATCGGTGCATGCTTCTAATGAGATGACAGATGGTGTTGTGGGGGATCTCCTCCCAGATCTGGACCAGGGCATCACTGAGCTCCTGGACAGTCTGAGGTGCAACCTGGTGGCATTGGATGGACCAAAACATAATGTCCCAGAGGTGTTCTATTGGATTTAGGTCAGGAAAGTGTGGTGGCCAGTCAATGGTATCAATTCCTTCATCCTCCAGGAACTGCCTGCATACTTTCACCACATGAGGCCAGGAATTGTCGTGCACCAGGAGCCACTGTCCCAGCATAGGGTCTGACAGTGGGTCCAAGGATTTCATCCTGATACCTAATGGCAGCCAAGGTGCCTTTGTCAAGCCTGTAGCGGTCTGTGTGACCCTCCATGGATATGCCTCCCCAGACAATCATTAACCCACCACCAAACTGCTCATGCTGAATGATGTTACAGGCAGCATAATGTTCTCCATGGCTTCTTCAGACCCTTTCACTTCTGTCACGTGCTTAGGGTTAACCTGCTCTCATCTGTAAAAAACACAGGGCACCAGTGGTGCATCTGCCAATTCTGTTATTCTATGGCGAATGCCAATCGAGCTGCATGCTGCTGGGCAGTGAGCTCAGGGCCCATTAGAGGACATGGGGCCCTTGGGTCACCCTCGTGAAGTCTTTCTGGTTGTTTGGTCAGAGACATTCACACTAGTGGCCTGCTGGAGGTCATTTTTTAGGGCTGTGGCAGTGCTCATCCTGTTACTCCTTGCCCAAAGGAGCAGATACTGGTCCTGCTGATGGGTTATGGACCGTCTATGGCCCTCTCCAGCTCTCCTAGAGTAACTGCTTGTCTCCTAGAATCTCCTCCATGCCCTTGAGACTGTGCAGGGAGACACAGCAAACCTTCTGGCAATGACACGTATTGATGTGCCATCCTGGAGAAGTTGGACTACCTGTGCAACCTCTGTAGGGTCCAGGTATCGCCTCATGCTACCAGTAGTGACACTGACTGTAGCCAAATGCAAAACTAGTGAAGAAACAGTCAGAAAAGATGAGGAGGGAAAATGTCAGTGGCCTCCACCTGTTAAACCATTCCTGTTTTGGGGGTCATCTCATTGTTGCCCCTCTAGTGCATCTGCTGTTAATTTCATTAACACCACAGCAGCTGAAACTGATTAACAACCCCCTCTGCAACTTAACTGACCAGATTAATATCCCATAAGTTTCATTGACTTTATGCTATACTCTGATTAAAAGTGTTCCTTTAATTCTTTTGAGCAGTATATATATATATATATATATATATATATATATATATATATATATATATATATATATATATATATATATATATATGACAACAACACTCATCACTCACAACAGTGACAAAACAATTACATTCACAATCATGTTACGTTATTTTCAAAATGTTTACTTTTCTTTTTCATTGCTTCTTTAACACACTACTTCTCCGCATGGCGGCCTGGTATTTTGCTAGTATATTAATAAAAGGCAAAGCCCTCACTGACTCACTCACTCACTGACTCATCACTAATTCTCCAACTTCCCGTGTAGGTAGAAGGCTGAAATTTGGCAGGCTTATTCCTTACAGCTTACTTACAAAAGTTAAGCAGGTTTCATTTCGAAATTCTACACGTAACGGTCGATAACGGTCGACAACATCCGCCATGTTGAACTTTCTTATTTATTTCCCCATCTTCACGAAATTTGGTAGGCGGCTTCCCTCGCTAACCAAACCGATGTGCGATACTTTTTCGATGGTATGACGTCACTGTCGGCCGCCATATTGAACTTTCCAACATCACTAATTCTCCAACTTCCCGTGTAGATAGAAGGCTGAAATTTGGCAGGCTCATTCCATACAGCTTACTTACAAAGTTAAGCAGGTTTCATTTCGAAATTCTACGCGTAACGGTCGTAACGGTCAACAACGTCCGCCATGTTGAACTTTCTTATTCATGGCCCCATCTTCACGAAATTTGGAAGGCGGCTTCCCTGCGCTAACTGAAACCAATGTAATGTACTTATTTTGGTGGTATTACGCCACTGTCAGCCGCCATATTGAACTTTCCAACATCACTAATTCTCCAACTTCCCATGTAGGTAGAAGGCTGACCCCATCTTCACAAAATTTGGTAGGTGGCTTCCCTGCGCTAACCAAAATCGATGTACGTTACTTATTTCGGTGGTTTGACGCCACTGTTGGCCGCCATATTGAACTTTCCAACGTCACTAATTCTCCAACTTCCCGTGTAGGTAGAAGGCTGAAATTTGGCAGGCTCATTCCTTACAGCTTACTTACAAAAGTTAAGCAGGTTTCATTTCGAAATTCTATGCGTAACGGTCGTAACGGTCAACAATGTCCGCCATGTTGAACTTTCTTATTCATGGCCCCATCTTCACGAAATTTGGAAGGCGGCTTCCCTGCGCTAACTGAAACCAATGTACGTACTTATTTTGGTGGTATTACGCCACTGTCAGCCGCCATATTGAACTTTCAAACATCACTAATTCTCCAACTTCCCGTGTAGGTAGAAGGCTGAAATTTGGCTGGCTCATTCCTTACAACTTACTTACAAAAGTTAAGCAGGTTTCATTTCAAAATTCTACGCGTAACGGTCCTAACGGTCAACAATGTCCGCCATGTTGAACTTTCTTATTCATGGCCCCATCTTCACGAAATTTGGTAGGCGGCTTCCCTGCGCTAACCGAAACCAATGTACGTACTTATTTCGGTGGTATGATGCCACTGTCAGCCGCTATATTGAACTTTCCAACGTCACTAATTCTACAACTTCCCGTGTAGGTAGAAGGCTGAAATTTGGTACTTATTTCGGTTGTATGATGCCACTGTCGGCCGCCATATTGAACTTTTCAACGGTCTTTGTTACTTATGGGCCCATCTTCTAGAAATTTGGTATGCGGGTTCCCAACACTAACTAAATCCTACTTACGTACATATATACGTCCATAGCCTGCAGCTCGGTCACCGTGTGAGGCAGCATTGGGTCCCTCATCCCAACGCCTCCCATGTTGTTGTCTGCCTGCCTATATAAGGCCGTCCGTCGCTCCAGTCTCTACATTCCCTTCCTTGCTTCGCCACGGGATTCACGTCTCCCTGCTGATAACTACAGCCTTCTTATTTAATCCATGGCTTCTCCGCTGATTTAGATAGATAGATAGATAAGATAGATAGATAGTTAGAAATTGTTTGTTTATTACGATTATAGTTATTGTGTAGGTATTTTAGACTTACTTTACATTGTTCAGGTACCCATTTCCTTTATCATTCCAACCGTACCCCCATTAACATGTCTATCGAGGTGATCACCATCGATAAAAGAACTGTCATTTACCGAGTGGTTTCCATGCCTGGAAATGGCACCTGCCTTTTCCAATCTCTTTGTTACATATTGCAGGCTCACTCTTGATATCCGGATGAACATTGTGTCTTATGCATTGAATGACTGGGACAGGTTCAAGGTGTGGACTGATGACGGTACAGGAGATAATTATACTGCACAGGAGCACTATAAGAGTGAAATGCTTAAGCCCTTTGTAATAAGTGGAGACCAGAGACGTGGAAAGGTTTGGGGCAGCCACCCGTTTATTACGGTTTCCCGGCTGCAAAAGTCTTTGAGGCATTGTTAACAGTTGTTTACACAACAGAGTCCAAAACAGAACTGCCTGCCTAAGCAAAGGCAGTGAGCTTTATAGCACAGAGGGCGGAAATGATGTCGTCCTCTGGGCCGGAACTGGAAGTGACATCATCCTTGGGGCCGGAACCGGAAGTGACCTCATTCTTGGGGCCGGAACCGAAGTGATGTGTCCTTCCTGGAAATGGCGGCTCCTGGTGGGATTTCCGGTAAGACCTGCAGAGAACTCAGAAAGAGTCCAGTGCACCCGCCCCTGGGCAGATGTATAAACAGTATTTACTAAGCCCTTCAGCTGCTTCCCATGCACACGTGTGTGACAAGACTCCCCCCTCAGCCCAGACCCGTCGGGTCGGGCGACCTGCACCGAGGTCGTGGGCCCGGAGAGGGCATCGGCGTTGGCATGAAGAGACCCCTGTCGATGAACGAAGCGTATACTTGTACTGCTGCAGGTCAAGAAACCCACCTCGTGACCCGCGGATTCGACTCCCTGTGAAGGGCCATCCACTTCAGAGGTGCATGATCCGTCACCAGAGTGAACACGCCACCCAAGAGGTAGTACCGCAGCTGAGTTACCGCCCATTTGATCGCCAGAGCCTCTTTCTCCACCGCGTACCTGGTCTCCCTGTCCAACAGTTTCCGCTCAGGTACATAACGGGTGTTCAACACCGCCGACGCTTTGGCTCAACACGGCACCCAAGCCTGTGTCCGGCGTCCGCCTGGAGGATAAAAGGGAGAGAGAAGTTAGGGGAGATCAAGATAGGTGCTGAAGTCAGAGCCCTTTTAAGTCACTGAATGCAGCCCCGCTTTATCAGACCATACCACCGTATTAGGAGCTCTTTTCTTTGTCAAGTCGGTCAAGGGCGCCGCTCTCGGAGAAGCGAGGCACAAACCGGCGGTAGTACCCGCCAAACCGAGAAAGGATTGGACTTGCCGCTTGGTTTGGGACGGGGCCAGGCCATTATGGCTTGCAACTTGGAACACTGTGGCCTCACAGTACCCCGCCCACTAGGTAGCCCAAATATTTGGCTTCCTCAATCCAAAGAAACATTTCTTGGGGTTGATCGAGCCCGCCTCTCCAATGTCCGTAATACTGCTGTGACCTGCTGTATGTGCTCCTTCCAGGTGCTGGAATAGATGACAACGCCATCCAGATAGGCAGCACAGAACGAGTTATGGGGCCGCAGCACTTTGTCCACCAGACGCTGAAAAGTCGCAGGCCCGTGTAACCCGAATGGAAGGACCGATACTGCCAGTGTCCGCTAGGAGTGCTAAGCGGTTTTTCCTTCGCGGACTCCGTTAAAGGAACCTGCCAGTACCCCTTTGTCATGTCAAGTGTAGTCAAGAATTTGGCTGGTCCCAGTCTCGAGGAGGTCATCCCGCGAGGCATGGGATAAGCATCAAATCGGAAACTTGGTTGAGCCGGCGGAAGTCATTGCAAAACCTCCAACTGCCGCCAGGCTTAGCAATCAAGGCGATGGGACTGGACCAGGGACTACTACTTTCCTCGATCACTCCTAGTGCCAGCATTCGCTTGATTTCCAGTTCCACTTCTACTTTCTTTGCCTCCGGAGTCTGTAGGGTCGCCACGGACGATCACCCCGGTCAGTCAATATGTCGCGCGAATCAGAGAGGTCCGACCTGGTTGTTCACTTACCACCTCTGGGACAAGCGGATAGCTGCTTCGAGCTCTGTCTCTGTCTGGGAGATAGCTGTTCCCAAATTAAGGGAACTTACTTCAGCAAAGAGAGCAGGGCTGTCCGGAGGAGGGATCGATCCCTCTCCTTCCACGGTTTCAGCAGGTTTACATGATATATTCGCTCAGCTGGTCGGCGATTGGGCTGTTTCACCAAATAGTCAACCAATCCCTTCCTCTCCTTAATTTCAGAGGGGCCTAGCCAATGCGAGCAGTTTAGAGTGTGAAGTAGGAACCAATACCATGACGCGATCCCCGGTTGGAACTCCCGGAGAGTCGTGCACGGTCATACAGGCGGCCTGTGCTGATTGTGCCTCCTCTATATGACTTTTAGAATCGGTCTTATTGCATCAAATCTATCGCAATTGGGCGATATATTCCAAAATATTAGTGGAGGGCTGTGCCTCCCTTCCCAGCCCTCTTTTAAAATATCTAATAAGCCCCGGGCTGTCTTCCGTATAGTAATTCAAAGGAGAGAACCCCGTAGAGGCTTGAGGAACTTCCGTAGGCAAAGAGGACAAGGGGAGGAGTTGGTCCCAATTCCTCCCATCCTTGCTGACTACCTTACGTAGCATTTGCTTGAGAGTTTGATTAAATCTCTCCACTAGCCATCGGTTTGAGGATGATACACCGAGGTCTTTAAATGCTTTATTTTCAGTAACTTGGCAGTCTCCTTGAACGCTTCCGAGGTAAAGGCGCCTTGGTCCGTCAGGACTTCTAGGAATGCCTACTGCAAAAGACTCCTACTAGTTCCCGTGCAATATTTTTGTGGTAGCCGAGCGCGAACGGCTTCAGGGAATCGGGTAGCATAATCCACGAGGACGAGTATATATTTATATCCTCGGCTGAGGGTTCTAGGGTCCTACTATGTCAACCCCAATCCTATCAAAGGAACGTCAATAAGGGGAAGGGGAACCAGAGGAGCACGGTCCTCCTAGGAATTTGCCGCAGTTGACATTCCGGACAGGAAATGCAAAAGCGGCTAACCTCCTCATTAATCCCGGCCAGAAAAACGGAGCTTAATTCGCTCTAATGTTTTATCGGAGCCGAGATGGCCTCCAAGAAGGTGGGAGTGCTAACTCGCAAACCTGCCGCCGTAGGTCCGCGGGATTAGCAACAACTTCGGACCTTCCCTCATGTTCAGCGACCCGATACAACAAATCATTATCAACGACAAAGTGAGGTCCCTGTGGCATGGGCAAATGCGTCGCGCTGGCCGTTAACGAGAACCACTGCATTCTTTATGTGTTTCAGAGAGTCGCCATTCCACTGTTCTCTTGAAAGAAGCCGCGTCGCTCTAAACTGAAAGTGCAACTCAGAGAGCGGGTCCGGTCTGACCTCAAGGGGCGGAGATTCCTCCCTCGCTGCCGGGGCGCTAGTGGATGGCGTAGTAGCCGCGACGGTCCGGGAGTGTCTTCGTCACTTCTTGGCCTACCGCCCCACTCCCTGTCGGCTGATTACACGGCGTGGAAGCAGCTTGAGATGAATCGTTGTCATCTATAACGAGGCCATAAGATTTTCGGGGATGCTTTCTAAACTACCGCCCGTTACTATCAGACCAGTCTCCCGAGGATTACGGAAGCGGAGGATCCGGATGCACCGCCACGGTAAGCTGTCGAAGGGTTCCTCCGAGACATACGTAACACCGGGCGGTATTGTATGCGGATATCTCCGTGTATACATTTTAGACTGGTCTTCTTTTAATCCACTGTTGCGGTAGAATAAAGCGGCGAGCAACGACAGACACGCTTACTGCCGGAATCGAACAGCGCTGTTATCTTATGTCCATTAATAAGAAGCTCCCCGTATGTTTATCCGCCAGGGATTGCTAAGGGCACACAAACAACCCCGCCATTGTCCCCTACGGTCCGCCTTGTTCCCCGACAGGTCGCAAGCCAGACGGCCCGGCGACTTCGGAACAAGCTCTGGAATGCGTGGAAGGGACTGCTTTAGTGGGACATAGCTCCGGTAGTCCACAGAGCGCTGTTCTGCCCTCCCAGGTTTCACAGCCGGCCTCTGGGTTGCAAGAGCTGCAGCAGCTCGTCCATAGAATGGAATTCGCCCCAGGCGGCTGGGCAA
>NW_024383053.1:0-19310 GCF_016835505.1 Polypterus senegalus | reverse complement strand
CGTCGATAATGTTACCGAGTGAGCTAGTCAGTGGAGGCAACAAGTAAGCAAGGGGGTGGTAAAAAGTGCAAAAGTGCTTTTATTTAAAAGAGTCAACAAAGCAAAGTGTTCATAAACTGCAGTCATTCCAGTTCTTCAATAAATAATCCAATTAAAGAAAAAAGTGGAAGTTAAAACACACAAAAAAAACCAATCCTTTAAAATGAGGTTAAAACGTTCAAATAAATAGGAAGCAGTCTATAAAAACAACAACGATCCCGGTGCTTCTTTTAACTGGCGACTCCCCTACTTCTCCCTGTCCAGGCTTTGCAACAGGGGAGCCACTCTCACTCTGCAGCTGCCCTTTTCTCGGCACTTACTCGAGACTGGAGACCTCCCGATCCCTGGCTCTGGTCTGGCACTCATCCCAGTCCCCGAGACTTGGTTTCCACCAACGGCCAGGTCGCTCACGTTGGGGACTCCAACCACCAAGCCTCCCGACTTCCGCGGCCTTCTGCGGCTCGTTGCCTTCCCCTGGTCACTCCCACTACGTAGTAGCTCAGCGGGAGCAACAACAACTCAAACGCCTGGGTGTCGGCCTAACACCCAGCTTCCTAGCAACTGCCCACGAGCGCTCGTTCGCCGTTCCACACGCCTGCGTGTTCTGTGTCTCTCTCTCCCGACTTGCTTCCTCGCCTCTAACCTCCGTCCTCTTCCTTTTCTCTCTCGTTCTTTTTTTCTCCCCATCCAACTGACTCGCGCTTCTATTTAAGCAACGAAGGACCATAGCAGCTGCAGCAAATTAGCCATGGAACAATCACGGATGTGGGCAGTCCCTCACCTGTGCACTCGGTGAGAAACGCCCACACCGCTGATCGTCCCGCGGCTTGCCATGGCCCAACACCCCCTCGCTAAGCCACCGCGAGAGCGGTGATTATTTATTTAAAATGGCCTTTGCTAAACAAGCTCAGCGAGCTGTGAACCTGCTATACCACACCACCTCCTCAGATGCTCCATTTCTTTCCCAGCTGCTTATCTCTTCCTGCTTTGCTGACTCAGCTGATAATTCCGTTACTTCCACACACAAGTCCCATAGTTGCAGTTCATTAGTTTCTGGTTCATCTTGCAGATTATCCACACTTGATGTGTCAACAGACTCTTCTGTGTCAGCAGTGCTTTCAGTATCAGTAAACTCTAAATTATACCAAGTTCTGCTATGCCAACCCAATCTAATACTTTATCTGTATGCCACCATCTCTGTCCACATATCTCGCAGTTTGCCCCTTTTTTAGACAAACACAATGACTCCATCTTAACCCGTGAGTTTGCTCAAATTCAACATCGACATCTTCTGCTGGGACTGAAGAGTTTAGAGTCTCCTCCTCATCTCCAGTGTCTTCATTATCTGATGTAGTGTTATATAAATCTCTCTCTTCATCTTTCTCACTGCTGGTGGCATGTCGATTGTCATCTTTACCAGTGACTTTATGTAGTCTAGAACGGTGGGACCTTCCAAGAGCACCTCCACGTCTGACACATTTCACAACTCCATCCTGTCCAATGACATCTGAAGGTCTCTTCCATTCTGCACAGTCCACTCTTTTGTCATCCACTTTGCCTCAGATTTATAATTTTCAGAATTAACCTGTCTCTGGAGTGCTCTCTGTATTCACTCTGAACACTTGGCTTCAGTAAATGCTCTTCTTGGAGTGTGCGCTGGAATATGTGCTCCACTGACACACTCCTAGTGGTGCCTTCTAGGGCGGGTGGTCTGTCCATGAGAACACAAGGAAGATTTGGATTTCAGCCAAACACCGCCTGATATGAGCTGTACCCATAAATATTGTGCATGGTATTCTTTACCAATAGTGTCCTGTGGCACTAATCTGGCACTAACCAGTCACATCCAGTATTCTTTATCACTTTCTGTATAATTTCTGTGAGTGTCTCATTGTGTCTCTCAGGTAGTCATTACCCCAGGGACTGTATGCAGCGGTGGTCTTTGTTTCAATGTTAAAATTCTCGGCCATCTCTCTGATTCCCCACCATTATCACTAAGTAGTTTCTGAGGAGCTCCATGTACTCTTATCTGAGAACGAATGAATGAATTGTTTCACAATTTCTGATGGTCTCTTTGTCTTTACAACACTTCCTGCACTGAAACGTGTGAATGTGTCAATGATGTGAAGACCCTATACTCCTATTTGACGTTCATGTCAGTCTATCACTAACAAAGCCCTAAATATGACGTCTTTAATATACCTGCCATTGCTGTGTCCAAACATGATGGTGCCGTGTAGATAAAGTGTTGTCATATCTACCTGGTGGGAGTGAAATGTATGCAAATCCCCTTTAATGAAGGTCTGCAATGCACTTTGATCACATCTGAATTGTTTGATTTGTAATTTTAAACTGTGAGGCAGAGGAGGAAATTAAAGAAAAAATTGTCTTTGAACCAAACCTCATGGAGGGCACTGTGACCCTGAAGTGTGCTCATTATTTTTACTGAGTTTATGACGTTAATTCTCCCACTTTTTATTTTCACAGGGCTTTCCCATTTCACTTGTCCATACACTGAGGTGCCTAATGGCCTCCAACTCAGGGCTGTCCATGTGAGAAGTGAATCTGAAAAGAGAAGGGCAGACACTTAAAGAGAGAGAAGAGTTTTCCACAGAGCATGGCCTCTGCCAAAGATGATGGCGTTGATGAAAGAACGATGGACATTAAAGAAGAGGACTGTGAGCGGCTTATATTAGAGGATGTGTGTGTGAAGTTGGAGGATCATGAAGAAAGAATTACAGTTTTTAAAGGAGGTGGAGGAATGCAAGGGGGTGGCTGCTGCCATTAAAGCTGAGGATTTTAATGATTTCTCCATTGGTCTTGAACTTCAAAAGCATGAAACTGAGGATATTTTGAAGCAAGACGCCTGTGAAGAATCTCCATCCAGTTTTCAGCCCTGGTCCACTAATACAGGACAACTGGTTAAGCAGGAGAATTCTGCAGAGCTGAAATCAGAGTTATCAGAGTCTGAAGTAAAAATCACCGAGGGAAATGGGAGAGAAGGAGAAGAGTCACCTGCGAGTGTTGGAATAAGTGAGTAATGTGATCTATACTAATAAAAGGCAAAGCCCTCACTCACTCACTCACTCACACATCACTAATTCTCCAACTTCCCGTGTAGGTAGAAGGCTGAAATTTGGCAGGCTCATTCCTTACAGCTTACTTACAAAAGTTAGGCAGGTTTCATTTAGAAATTCTACCTAATGGTCATAACTGGAAGGTATTTTTCTCCATTAACTGTAATGGAGTTGAGGTGGAATGACGTGGGGGGGGCGGAGTTTCGTGTGACATCATCACGCCTCCCACGTAATCACGTGAACTGACTGTCAACGCAGTGCGTAGAAAACCAGGGAGACCTCCAAAAGCGCTTAAGAAAACATGCATTATATAATTGAGAAGGCAGCGAAACAATAAGAAGCGAGCGAGTGACATATACTACCATATTCATGAGTGCTGCTACCTCGGAAAGAAAGCAAGGGGTAAACCTAAACTTTAAATTAAGTTCATAGACAGGCTACCGCTGGCTTTTCTCATGCAAGTTTAATGAGAGGACGCAGGATATAAACGAGAGTTTTGATCACTTTGTAACTAAGTTAAAATTGTAGGTGAAGGGGTGTGCTTATGCAAATTCCGAGAGACTGTGTTTGTGGGGATTGACAGTTAAGGCCGGTGGGGGAGTCACTTCATCATCACCCCCCCCATTTACCTCATTTCGCTCTGAGCTGAGCTCCGCGGCTAACGCCATCTTCCGAAGCAACTTCGTCAGACTGCCACCAAATACAGAAAAATCCACAAGTTAATACACACGCTGTCTCTAGAATTTCTCCACACTGAATCCTCCCGGCACTACTTACAAAATGTTACATTGACAATCGCACAGCTGAGAAGCTTTGATGCATGGGCTCCATAACGCATTAAAAAAATAATGCATTTAATCACAGTTTCAATTCCAACCAAAGGGGAACTTCTGTCAATGCATGATTTGCACAGAGACACAGGAGGTCGTAGAAACAAGAAGGATTTTTATTCAAACACTGCAACACATGCGCTTAAAGCGTGCTCAATGACAAGTCAGAGATGACAGTTCCGCTAGGAGCAGAGAGAGAGAGATAAAAGCAAGCAAACAATCAATTTTCAACTGACAGGTGCTGCACAAGGCTTTTAAGTTAGCGGAGTATAGCGCGAGGTTTGCAGTATGCGTTATAGCGCAAGTGAGAAAGTAATAGTGATGTGTCGTCATGAACGAGCCGGCTCTAAGTGCCGATGCTTTCAAGTGAACGAGGAGCCGATGTCCGTCGAGCAGAGCGAACCGTCCGCTCCACATCGGACTAGGATCATACCATTATGTGAAAGAAGGAAGGGGGCAGGCGCTCAAGACAGCGAGTGTTGGTACAGGCCAGGTACACAGAGCAACACTGTCGCTCTGTGTATCTGTCGCTGCGACAGACGAGGAGCCAGATTTAAATGCAAGCGCATCGTGAAGAAAAAAGAAGAGTAAAGAAAAGAGTGAAAGCCGAAAAAGAAGCAGCATCTGGCTGCATTTCAGTGATATTGGAGACTGCAAAGCTAAGTGCAGAATATGAAAATATCCGTTAGAGCAGGGTCAACAACAAACCTGTACAGACATATAAGATCCACCCACCCATCCGTGCAACTGGAAGAGACCGTGCCCAACCAAAGGGGAACTTCTGTCAATGCATGATTTCATGGTACACCGATTACATTGATCAGTGCTTCCCAAAACCTCAGTATGTAAAGACGGCGTTGGAATATTTCGGAATATATAATGTAAGCGCTGGAATATATAAAGTCAAATCTTGAATATATAAAGTCAGCGCGGAATATATTGTCACGCTTGGGTCACAGATTTGCACAGAGACACAGGAGGTCGTAGAAACAAGAAGGATTTTTATTCCTAGAAACAAGAAGGATTTTTATTCAAACACATGCACTTAAACGTGCTCCATGACAAGTCAGAGATGACAGTTCCGCTAGGAGCAGAGAGAGAGATAAAAGCAAGCAATCAATTTTCAACTGACAGGCGCTGCACAAGGCTTTTAAGTTAGCGGAGTATCACGCGAGGTTTGCATTACGCGTTATAGCGCAAGTCAGAAAGTAAAGAGCAATGTGAGGGTAGTCTGTGTTTCAGGGGTTCTGGTTTGCCCAGGGGCGTCTGTATCTTCTTGGGGTGCGATCAGCCCTCTAGCTCACACCCTCCCCCTCAGCTTTATTCACATTCCCGTGAATCAAGCGACTCTCTGTACCAGGTTCATTTAGTCGTGATAATCGTCTGCGTTGACGTGTTCAGAACCTGGTCGATGTTTTACTGTGAAACGGTAAGGTTGTAAGCCCAGAAACCATCTCATGAGGCGAGAGTTTGTATCTTTCTGTCGGTATAACCATTGAAGTGGACCATGATCAGTTACCAAAGTGAAGTTTCGTCCCCACAAGTAATAGTGAAGCCCTCCACCTCACAATATAAAGTAAGCCCTGGAATATATAAACACAAAACTTCAATATATAAAGTCATCGTCGGAATATACAAAGTCAGTGCTGGAATATCCATCCATTTTCCAACCTGTTGAATCCGATCACAGGGTCACGGGGATCTGTTGGAGCCAATCCCAGCCAACACTGGGCACAAGGCAGGAACCAATCCTGGGCAGGGCACATGCATCATTTTCAAAACATTAACCGAACAGTGTTTTTTTAATTAATTTTTCTGAATACGTTTTTGTTAACTTACTTCAGTTCAGAGTCGTTTCAATCAATATATTTTGACTTTGACTTTATATAATCAGGAATGACTTTATAAATTCCGACGCTGACTTTATATATTCAGGTTTTCACTTTATATATTATATTCCAGCAATGACTTTATATATTCAACTTTTGACTTTATATATACTGACACTGACTTTATATATTCAAGTTTTCACTTTATATATTCTGACGCCGACTTTATATATTCAGAAAATTAATATATTTGCCTGTTTCGCACCCCATAGTATATATATATATATATATGCCAGCAACACTCATGACAATGACAAAACAATTACGTTGTCAATCATGTTACGTTATTATTAAAATGTTTCCTTTTCTTTTACTTCTCGCTGTCAAGCTGGTATTTGCTATATATAGATATAGATATATATATAGATATGACAACAACACTCATATCAATGACAAAGCAATTACATTAACAATCATGTTACGTTATTTTTAAAATTTTTCCTTTTCTTTTTCATAACTTCTTTTACACACTACTTCTCGCATGGCTGGTATTCTGCTAGTCAACTATATAACAAATCCTGCAAATACCGTCGAATTGAAACAAACCATGAAACTCAAACCGAATATGACGGCAGCAATCCAAGCTGTGAAATTTGAGACAAGATTACTGTTCACATGGCCAACTGTAAGTTGCATGCTCAAGAGTAAGCTCAGCGCACAGCATGGTCATGTTACAACCGGAGGGCCGAACTGACAACATGGTATACAAAGAGATCCTTAAGAAATAATTATTTGCATATTTTCCCACAGTTTAAAAAGGTTTAATTTTCTTCTTAATAAAAATTTTAATGCAGTACTTCGCCGCTGCAAAGCGCGGTATTTTGCTAGTCTAAACTAATAAAAGGCAAAGCCCTCACTCACTCACTCACTGACTCATCACTAATTCTCCAAGTTCCCGTGTGGGTAGATGGCTGAAATTTGGCAGGCTCATTCCTTACAGCTTACTTACAAAAGTTGGGCAGGTTTCATTTTCGAAATTCTACGCCTAATGGTCATAACTGGAAGGTATTTTTCTGCATATGCTGTAATGGAGTTGAGCTGGAAAGACGTAGGGGGCGGTGTTTCGTGTGACATCATCACGCCTCCCACGTAATCACGTGAACTGACTGTCAACACAGTACGTAGAAAACCAGGAAGACCTCCAAAAAGCGCTTAAGAAAACATGCATTATATAATTGAGAAGGCAGCCAAACAATAAGAAGCGAGCGACTGACATATACAACCATATTCATGAGTGCTGCTACTTCGGAAACAAAGCACGGTGTAAACCTGAAGTTTAAATTAAGTTCATAGAGGACGCTGCGCGCTGGCGTTGTCATTCCACGGTAATGCGGGATACAAGTTTAATGAGAGGACGCAGGATATAAACAAGAGTTTTGATCACTTTGTAACTAAGTTAAAATTGCAGGTGAAAGGCTGTATTTATGCCAATTCCGAGAGACTGTGTTTGTGGGGGATTGACAGTTAAGGCGGGTGGGGGAGTCATGTCATCATCTCCCCTCCCATTCACCTCATTTGGTGAAGGACTGTGCTTATGCAGACGAAGATGAGATGGTCAGGGTGGTGTTTGGCAGAAACTGTGCACAGACAAAATGTCAACTCGATCTGAATTGCGCGATCACATTTGAAAACATATATCTTTTCAACTTGTATTTAGTCAACAGCATATTCATAACTCAGCACGCCTCCCATGTAATTGACTGCCTGCCCATATCAGGCCGTTGTTCGCTGTGGCATGTTCATTCATTTCCTTGCTTCGCCAAAGAAGCAGGCTTTTCTTAGGTTCTCCACTGTTTTAGCATATGCATAGGTGCGGCTGCTGTGGAAATCAGCACGCCTCCCACGTAATTGACTTCATGCCCATATAAGGCCATTCTTCGCTGCGGTGTCTTCATTCGTTTCCTTGCTTCAACAAGGAAGCAGCTTTCTCTCAGCTTCTGCACTGTTTTATAAACGAACGACATATAAGAAAGTCCTTTTTCCTTGCTTCACCAACGAGGCAACCTTTTTATTTAATCCACGGGTTCTGCGCTGTTTTATTGTTCATCTGTTACGATTGTTATAGTTATTGTGTAGATATTTTATACTTTGTTTACTGATCAAGTACCCATTCCCTTTATACTTCCAACTGTACCCCTATTAAAATGTCTATCTACGTAATCACCATCAATCAAAGAACTATCACTTACCGAGTGGTGTCCATGCCCGGAGATGGCGCCTGCCTTTTCCATTCTCTGTGTTACATATTGCACGGACATATCAGGCTCACTTTTGATATCTGCAAGGATATTGTGTTTTATGTATTAAATGACTGGGAGAGGTTCAAAGTATGGACTGATGATGTTACAGGAGATAATTATAGTACACAGGAGCACTGTAAGACTGAAATGCTTAAGCCCTTCACCTATGGTTCTGCATGTGAGTTGATGGCTGCCGCTGAATTGTTTGGTTGTCGCTTTCAAGTGTTCTGAAATAGGCAAATATTTTACACCTTTGGAGAACCGTCAATGCCTCTTAAACATCTTAGATTCACAGGTGACAATTTGAGTAGTGGACACTTTGATGTTTATGAATATTTCAACTCTCAAAAGCTGGATGCGAAGTTATTGATGAAGCCGGTTGTATGCTTACATCGATTGACACATGCTGAATGTCACTTCAACACAAATCCAGCTGATTATGACAGCGGCAATCCAGGCTGTGAGAACACAGTAAAAGGATGCGTATCAGACGTTGTGGTAGATTTTCTCATACACCTAGACGGAATCAACTTCATGCAGCTGTCGCAAAATACTCGCAGAAAAATCCCCAAATTCATAGGGATGCTGTCGCTAAATACTCGCAAGCACATCCACAAGTTCATAGGGACGCTGTCGCTAAATACGCAAGCACATCCACAAGTTCATAGGGACGCTCGCTAAATACCGCAAGCACATCCACAAGTTCATAGAGACGCTGTCGCTAAATACACGGAGGCAAATCCACAAGTTAATAGGTTCTGTTTCTAGATACGATCCCAATAATGAAAAGCGGCTCATACAAAAACAACAGGTTTGGCTCAAAAAAGCCAATTGTGGATTTGGGTATGACCCAAACATACATTATGAGTCTGACAAAACAGTACACATTGGATGCATGGATGTTCACTGTGACTATTGTCAAGCAAAGAAGTGGAAATGCGAGTCTCCTGGTTTGTGCTGTAACGGTGGTAAAGTCTCTCTCACTCCTTTATGTAAGCTTCCTCACCTTCTTGAGGGCCTGTTAAATGGCGAACATCCTCAAAGTGAGCATTTCTTGAACAACATTCGAAAGTACAACAGCGCATTTCAAATGACATCATTTGGTGCTAACCAAATCGTTGAGGGAAATTTTATGCCTTCATTTAAAGTTCAGGGACAAGTGTATCACTTGATTGGCAGTCTTTTACCTATGCCAAGTGAAAAACACAAATTTTTGCAAATTTATTTCGTCGGGGACGATGAAAAGGAAGCACAAATCTGCTGCGCTAATTTTTCTGGACTTAACATGCCCCTGGTCAAGCAATTACAAAAAATGCTCCATGACTGTAACACTTACATCCAGGACTTCCACTCCACAATTGACAGTATTTCAGATGATGACAAACACTTCAAAGTTGTCATTCACGCAGACAAAACCATTACATGCACACAAAGGCAGATTTAATAAACCCACAGTTCATCAAGTTGGTGTTGTCATCGTTGGGCAAACGTTCAACAATAGAGATATTGTCTTGAAAACCAGAGACAATAAACTGCAACGCATTAAAGAAACCCACAGATCCTATGATGCACTTCAATATCCTCTCATGTTCTGCTATGGTGAAGACGGCTATTCTGTGTCTATACCTCAAGTTCATCCTGCCAGTAAGTTACCTATGAACAAAACCGTCTCTGCAGCAAACTTCTATTCATACCGCTTATGATCAGACAACATCATGCTAATAATATCCTTTTCTTCCGAACTTTATTAAATCAGTTTTTAGTTGATATGTACGCAAAAATTGAATCCGAAAGACTAAATTATATCAGACTAAATCAAAAAAAACTACGTGCTGAAAATTACGCTCACTTAAAAGATGCTATTGACAAAACGACACTGATTTAACAGAACTTGGTCAAGCTGTAATATTACCATCATCCTTCACTGGAGGACCTCGCTATATGCACGAGCGTACACAAGACGCAATGACATATGTTCGTCGTTATGGCCCTGACTTATTCATCACATTTACTTGCAATCCTAAATGGCCTGAGATCTCTGAAATTCTCCTTCCACGCCAAAACCTCACGATCGCCACACCTTATCAGTCATGTATTTTATCTCAAGATCCGCAAAATGATAGACTTGCTCACGAAGAGTAACATTTTCGGCTGTACAAATTGCTACATGTACACCATAGAGTGGCAAAAGCGAGGTATTCCCCATGCACACATTCTATTGTGGCTAAAGGATAGGATTAAACCAGCTCTCATCGATCAACTCATCCGCAGAAATTCCTGATCCACAGACTGACCCTGCCCTACACAAAATAGTAAAATCCAACATGATTCACGGCCCATGTGGACTTCATAATATCAACTTGCCCTGCATGAGCAACAGAATATGCACTAAGAAGTACCCACGTCCGTTCATCTCACAAACTCAGACCGGAGAAGATGGTTACCCTCAGTACCGCCGGCGCGCACCTGCTGATGGAGGTCATACAATTAACATCAAAGGAGTACATATCGACAACAGATGGGTGGTCCCTTATAGTCCTGTGCTGTCCCGCTTCTTCAATGCTCACATCAATGTCGAATTTTGCAATTCAGTAAAATCGATCAAATACATCTGCAAGTATGTTAACAAAGGAAGTGACCAGGCAGTATTTACAATACAAAATCAAAATGACGGGTATCTCGACACGCTGGTCGTTACATTAGTAGCTCTGAAGCAGCCTGGCGCATTTTCTGTTTTCCCATTCATGAACGCTTCCTCCGTCGCTCATCTTGCTGTGCATCTTGAGAACGGACAAAGAATTTATTTCACAGAAGGCAATGTTGCCGATAAAGTACACAATCCACCACAAACGACCCTTTTAGCGTTCTTTGACCTTTGCAAGCACGATGATTTTGCTAGACAACTTCATTATAATGAAATTCCATCATATTATGTGTGGGCAAACAACATGTTTCGTCGAAGGAAACAGGGCAACCCTGTACCAGGATATTCGGGAGTAAAAAAGGATCATGTACTGGGATGGGTCTACACTGTACACCCAAATAACTCTGAATGCTACCATCTTCGACTCCTGCTCAACAAAATCACAGGTCCCACATCTTTCAAATCTCTCAGAACAGTTGATGGTGTCCTACATCCGACCTATAAGTCAGCCTGCAGGGCACTCGGTTTATTACATGACGATATCAACTGGGATGAGACTCTACAGGAAGCTACTCTATCTCGCTCACCTCAAAAGATCCGTGAACTATTTGCTGTCATGTTGGTGTTCTGCCAAATAGAAAACCCCTTAAACCTATGGGAAAAACATAAACACAGCATAGCAGAAGATGTTAGGAGACAGACTGAAAGAGATCATATACGAACAGAAGTCCACCAGTGGTTAAATTTGATCTATAACAAGTGTCTACAGTTGCTTGAAAACTACGTCATTGCTATTGGAGGTCAATCTCTTCATCATTACGGTTTGCCTTCACCTTTAACAGAACTGGCACAACTTGCATCAAATCCGAGTACTTGAAAGAGACATCTTACAACACCTTGCACTTGGCCAATATAGTCAAAAATAACGAGCGGTTGCTAAATAGTGAGCAAAAGTCAGTTTATGAGCAAATCATGAGCAGCATTACGTCTGCCACTACCACAGTGTTTTTCCTTGATGCTCCAGGAGGAACTGGTAAGACATTCCTAATAAACCTTCTCCTTGCAAAAATCCGAGCAAAACGTAACATTGCCATAGCTGTGGCTTCTTCTGGCATTGCTGCAACTCTTCTAGAGGGTGGCAGAACTGCTCATTCAGCTTTCAAGCTGCCTCTGAACCTCAACCATACTGAATCCCCATGTGTAACATATCAAAGCAGAGCAACATGGCTGAAGTGCTGCGACATTGTCAACTTATTGTCTGGGATGAATGCACTATGGCACACAGAGCAGGTATTGAGGCTTTAGACAGGACCCTCCAAGACATCCGAAACACCAACAAACTTATGGGAGGCTTGACAGTGTTGCTGGCTGGAGACTTCCGCCAAACCCTACCAGTCGTGGCCCAGAGGAACATGCTGATGAAGTTAAAGCATCTCTGAAATCTTCATACCTTTGGCCACAAATCCATGTTGTTACTTTAAAAATAAACATGAGAGTTCATTTGAAACGCGACAAAAAAGCCGAGGAGTTCTCTGCTCTTCTGATGAGTATAGGTGATGGCACCTTCATACAAGAAAACCGTAAAATAAATATTCCTACAAATCTCTGTCTCATCGTGAATACCTTACAAAGCCTTCTTCAAAATGTTTACCCCGATCTAAGAAATCTACACCAAAGTGACATCTCATGGTTAAGAGAGAGAGCTATCCTGACACCAAAAATGACATGACTACGACTATAAACCACATTTTACTTCAAGAACTACCTTCACAATCAAAAACCTATCAATTTGTTGATTCAGTTGTAGAAGTAGAAGATGCAGTACATTATCCGGTAGAGTTTCTCAACACTCTAAATCCTCCAGGCACTCCTGAGCATAATCTCATCTTGAAGGTTGGTGCACCAATAATGTTACTGAGAAACTTACAGCCACTGAAACTTTGTAACGGCACGAGACTTCAGGTCACATCTCTACAAAACAACCTAATTGAAGCAACTATTTTTACTGGCAGTGCCTCAGGTGACACAGTTTTTATTCCTCGCATCCCCGTTATACCATCTAATCTCCCATTTCAATTCAAACGCGTTCAATTTCCAGTAAGACTCTGCTTCGCAATGACAATTAATAAGTCTCAGGGACAAACACTACAAAAGGTTGGCATTGATTTGAGGCAGGATTGCTTTTCACATGGCCAACTGTATGTTGCATGCTCAAGAGTAAGCTCAGCATTACAACCGGAGAGCCGAACTGACAACGTAGTATACAGAGAGATCCTTAACAATTAATTTTTTATATATTTTACCTCAGTCTAAAAATGTTTACTTTTTTCTTAATAAAAATATTCAGGCAGTATTTCACTGCTGCAAAGTGCGGGTATTTTGATATATATATATATATATATATATACAGTGAACCCTCGTTTATCACGGTTAATCCGTGATAAATGAATTTTCGCGAAGTAGGATTCTTTATTTATAAATCGAATATTTTCACAGAGTATAGAAAACCTGTTTACGACCTTCTAAATACGTTTTTAACATTATTAGAGCCCTCTAGACATGAAATAACATACTTTAGTCACCATTACACTCGTATTACCCAATATATTAGACAAAATAAGAGAAAATAAGGCATATTAGACGTTACAAATATATTATTACTAGGTTCACCCGCCTTTTAAGGCGACCGACTTTTATCCTCAATTTGTGTGCGCTCCATGTGTACATCAGGCATGCAAGTGCAGGGAATGAGAACATTAAAGTGCCCATTCATAACATCTCCCGAAAAGCTAAGTTTTTTTTTATCCCCACGAGTGCCTGTCCAAAGTCGTACAATGTCAGCCCGAATCTGTACCGCTAAAGACGGAGTTTCATGCACTAAATAAGCTATAGATGAGATTCTAGATCATTCTCATCATGGGAATAAGCAAGCACCATCTCCCCTGATATTTACTACGCGGTGAGGCATTTGTACTCCATCAACATTAATTATTTCCAGAGACCTAATTTTGTCTATTTTTCCAGCGCATCGCGCACAAAAGCAAGGGAACTATGAGAGCACCAGAACTCTGCTCACATCGCGTCGCTTTGTACCGACTTTTATCCTCAATTTTTGTGCGATCCATGTGTACATCAGGCATGTAAGTGTAGGGAATGAGAACATCAAAGTGTCCATTCATAACATCTCCCGAAAAGCTAAGTTTTTTTTATCCCCTGAAGTGCCTGTCCAAAGTCGTACAATGTCAGCCCGAATCTGTACCGCTAAAGACGGAGTTTCATGCACTAAATAAGCTATAGATGAGAATAAGCAAGCACCATCTCCCCTGATATTTACTACGCGGTGAGGCATTTGTACTCCATCAACATTAATAGACATAAGAGACATAATTTTGTCTATTTTTCCAGCGCATTGCGTACAAAAGCAAGGGAATGATGACAGCACCAGAACTCTGCTCACATCTAAAGCCGCCTGCACTCGCGCCAAGTAGTAAGTCTGTAATAAGCGGAATACAGCTCGCTTTGCACTCAAGGGATGGAAGGACAATCCCGAAAGCTTTTATATAGTAGATTGTTGTACTGTACATTTAATTGCACACAACCACTAACCTATGAAGGCACGACCTCAGTAGGAGAGTCTTCAGAGGTGGTGCAGTTTCTTCAGCAGGTGCGTTGTTGTCTTCCGTGAAGAAGTACTAGGAGTAGGCAGTGGGTGTCTGGGTGCGCGCTGAAGAACATCTTGATAGGCAGTTGCTGGCGCTGTCTTTTCATATGAGTGAGGAGGCTTTTGTAGGGTATTGCCATCGTTAATCATATCTTCCTCCGGCGCTTAGTTTTATTGTCAGAAGGCTTAGAAAAAGCAGCACGTTTAGGAGCCATCGTAGGGCTTAGATAAAAGTTCTCAGAAAGCGCATGCGTACTGACGTAAGCGTGTATGAGAAAAAAATCGCGATAGAGTGAATCCGTGAAAGTCAAAGCGTGATATAGCGAGGATCACTGTATATACATATACTGTGGATCGATATGACAACAACAGTCATATCAATGACAAAACAATTACATTAACAATCATCTTATGTTATTTTTAAAATGTTTCCTTTTCTTTTTCATAATTACTTTAACACACTACTTTTCCGCTGCGAAGCGCGAGTATTCTGCTAGTATATATCTATACTAATAAAAGGCAAAGCCCTCACTGACTCACTCACTCACTCACTTACTGACTCATCACTAATTCTCCAAGTTCCCGTGTAGGTAGAAGGCTGAAATTTGGCAGGCTCATTCCTTACAGCTTACTTACAAAAGTTGGGCAGATTTCATTTAGAAATTTACACGTACGGTCGATAACGATCGACAACGTCCGCCATGTTGAACTTTCTTATTTATGGCCGCATCTTCACGAAATTTGGTAGGCGGCTTCCCTGCACTAACCAAAACCCGTAATGCATACTTATTTCGGTGGTATGATGCCATTGTCGGCCACCATATTGAATTTTCCAAACGTCACTAATTCTCCAACTTCCCGTGTAGGTAGAAGGCTGAAATTTGGTACTTATTTCGGTGGTATGATGCCACTGTCGGCCGCCATATTGAACTTTTAATGGAAACCGATGTCCGTACTTATTTCGTTGGTATGACACCACTGTCAGCCGCCATATTGAACTTTCCAACGCCACTAATTCTCCAACTTCCCATGTAGGTAGAAGGCTGAAATTTGGCAGGCTCATTCCTTACAGCTTACTTACAACAATTAAGCAGGTTTCATTTCGAAATTCTACGCGTAACGGTCATAATGGTCAACAACGTCCGCCATGTTGAACTTTCTTATTTACGGCCCCATCTTCACGAAATTTGGTAGGTGGCTTCCCTGCCCTAACCAAAACCAATGTACGTACTTTATTTCGGTGGTATGATGCCACTGTCAGCCGCCATATTGAATTTTCCAACATCACTAATTCTACAACTTCCCGTATATGTAGAAGGCTGAAATTTGGCAGGCTCATTCCTTACAGCTTACTTATAAAAGTTAACTTACTTATTTCGGTGGTATGATGCCACTGTCCGCCATATTGAACTTTTCAAGTCTTTGTTACTTATGGGCCCATCTTCAAGAAATTTGGTAAACGGGTTCCCAACGCTAACTGAATCCTACTTACGTACATATATACGTCCATAACCTGCACCTCAGTCACCGTGTGAGGCGGCGGGGTCCCCATCCCAACGCCTCCACGCTTGTTGGCTGGCTGCCTGCCTGCCTATATAAGACCGTCCGCCGCTCCTGTCTCTACATTCCCTTCCTTGCTTCACAATGGGATTCACGTCTCCCTACTGATAACTACAGCCTTTTTGTTTAATCCACAGCTTCTCCGCTGTTTTATTGTTTGTTTATTACAATTATAGTTATTGTATAGGTATTTTACACTTACTTTACATTGCTCAGGTACCCGTTTCCTTTATCATACCCTCCCCCATAACCATGTCTTTCGAGATGATCACTATCGATCAAAGAACTGTCACTTACTGAGTGGTTTCCATGCCCGGAGATACCACCTACCTTTTCCATTCTCTTTGTTAGATATTGCACAGCCATATCAGGCTCACTCTTGATATCCAGAGGAACATTCTGTCTTATGTATTGAATGACTGGAACAGGTTCAAGGTGTGGACTGATGACGGTACAGGAAATAATTATACTACACAGGAGCACTATAAGAGTGAAATGCTTAAGCCCTTCACCTATGGTTCTGCATGTGAGTTGATGGCTGCCGCTGAATTGTTCGGTTGTCGCTTTCAAGTGTACCGAAATGGCCAAATATTTTACACCTTTCGACAACCGCCAATGCCTCTTAAACATCTTACATTCACAGGTGACGATTTAAGTAGTGGACACTTTGATGTTTATGAATGTTTAAACTCTCAAAAGCTGGATGTGATTTTATCGATGAAACCAGTTGTGTGCTTACAACGCTTGACAGATGCCAAGTGTCACTTCAACACAACAAATCCTGCAAATACTGTCGAATTGAAACAAACCATGAAACTCAAAACCGATTGTGACAGCAGCAATCCAAGCTGTGAGATTTGAGACAAGATTACTGTTCACATGGCCAACTGTAAGTTGCATGCTCAAGAGTAAGCTCAGGCACAGCTTGGTCATGTTACAACCGGAGGCCAACTGACAAATGTGGTATACAAAGAGATCCTTAACAAATAATTATTGGTATATTTTCCACAGTTTAAAAGGTTTAATTTTCTTCTTAATAAAAATTTTAATGCATTACTACAGTATATATATATATATATATATAGATATAGATATAGATATAGATATAGATATAGATATAGATATAGATATAGATATATAGATATATATAGATATAGATATATAGATATATATTTATAGATATGTATAGATATAGATAGAGATATAACAAAAATGCTCACAAAAATTAAAGGAACACTTTAAAGAAACACATTAGATACATCCTAAAATCAGAGTGAAATGAAGATGTGGCAGGCTAGTCCATTTTTCAAAAACTTAATTTCTGCTACTCAAAATGCTTTTCAGTATCTTGTGTGGCCCCAATTTAGCTTGTATGCATGCTTGACAACGCCAAGCATGCTCCTAATGAGATGACGGATGGTGTCTTGTGGCATTCTCCCAGATCTGTATGAGGGCATCCCTGAGCTGTTGTACAGTCTGAGGAGCAACCTGGCGGCGCCTAATGGACTCTAAACATAATGTCCTCTAGATGTTCTATTGGGCTTAAGTCAGGGGATCGTGAAGGCCATTCAATTGTTTCAATTCCTTCATCCTCCAGGTACTGCCTGCATACTCTTGCCACATGAGGCCGGGCATTGTCGCATTAGAGGAAACCAGGACCTACTGCACCAGCGTAGGGTCTGACAATGGGTCCAGATTTCATCCTGATACCTAATGGCAGTCAAGGTGTCTTTGTCTCAGCTTGTAGAAGTCTAGCGTCCCCTCCATGGATATGCCTCCAAGATCATCACTGACCCACCACCAAACCAGTCATGCTAAACGATGTTACAGGCAGCATAATATCTCCACGGCTTCTCCTGACCCTTTCACGTCTTTCACATATACTCAGGGTGAACCTGCTCTCATCTGTGAAAAACACAGGGTGCCATTGGTGGACCTGCCAATTCTGGTATTCTATGGTAAATGCCGATCGAGCTCCACTGGCAGCTGAAGTTAGGAGCACAGGGCCCACTAGAGGACGCTAGCCCTCAGACCACCCTCAAGAAGTCTGTTTCTGATTGTTTGGTCAGAGACATTTACACCAGTGGCCTGCTGGAGGTCATTTTGTAGAGCTCTGGAAATGCTCATCCTGTTTGTCCTGTCCAAAGGAGAAGATACCAGTCCTGCTGATGGGTTAAGGACCTTCTATGGTCCTCGTCCAGCTCTCCAGACAACTGCCTGTCTCCTGAATCCCCCTCCATGCCCTTGAGACAGTGCTGGGAGACACTGCAAACCTTCTGGTAATGACACACATTGATGTGCCATCCTGGAGAAGTTGATTCTGTAACCTCTGTAGGGTCCAGGTTTCACTTCTACCAGTAGTTACACTGACCATAGCTTAAATGCAAAACTAGTGAAAAACAGTCAGAAAAGATGAGGAGGGAAATGTCAGTGGCTTCCACCTGTTAAACCATTCCTGTTTTGGGGGGCATCCCCATTGTTGCCCCTCTAGTGCACCTGTTGTTAATTTATTAACAACCCCAGCAGCTGAAACTGATTAACAACCCTCTGTTTCTTAACTGACCCAAATCAATATCCCAGAAGTTTCATTGACTTGATGCTATACCTGATTAAAAAGTGTTCTTTAAATTTTTGAGCAGTTTTATATATATATATATATATATATATTATATATATATATATATATATAGATATAGATAGATAGATATAGATATATATAGATATATATAGATATGAGAACAACACTCATATCAATTACAAAAACAATTACATTAACAATCATGTTACGCTTTTTATTAAAATTTTTCCTTTTCTTTTCATAACTTCTTTAACACACTACTCTGCCATGGCTGGTATTCTGCTAGTCTAAAATATAAGCATCTCTGCATGTTCTAAAGAAGTCTGGGCCTCCGTCATCCACGACGGTGCTGCCATATGAACAGACCGCCATGTCCCCACTGTATAAGGGGAGACAGGTAGGACAAAAATTTTTTGGTCCTACAGAAAGTCAGTGGGTCCAGCATCTCTTGTGGTTTTGTTCACAGAATAAAGATTCAACTCTGATACTACTGACCCCAAATATCGCTTTTTTTCTTTATTACAATTTCTTCATGCATTCTGCAGTTCTGTTGGTGGGAAGTTCTTTGGGTCTCTCGCTGTGGTCTTTTCTGAGTGCCCTGTGTGGTGAGACACCGCAAATAAGCAGTATATGCTTGAGATTTGAAATCATCTGTGAAATATTTTCCTTCTACCACTGTTTAATTTGGGGAAAAATCATTATGATCATAATACCTGTTACAGAATTTGTAACTGCATAGTGGCTATTCACACTCAATGTTATCTGTAATTAGTATTATTTTATTTAGGTCAA
>NW_024383052.1:0-25974 GCF_016835505.1 Polypterus senegalus | reverse complement strand
CTGTTTCAGAAGGATAATTTTATCAAGAGAACGGTTTTTTTCCCATCCCAAACTAAACGCGGTTCTCTTCTTTTTTCCCTCGATCTGATTAGAAGCACCAAGAAATGTACAATTCGGGAGGGCTTTTTTGTCCCAGTGGCCTAAGGGAATGGCATTGGCCACCTAAGCCGGTTGTGGGTTGAGTCCCATCTGGGATGTCTTGCTCAAAACTGCCTTTCACAGTACATTCAGTGTGAGGCCTTTTGCCAAAGCCTAGGTAACTTGAGTGAAAATGTCAGATGCCATTTCCTTCTTCCCCTTTCCCTTGTCTGTGTCTGTTTCCTTTTTGTGTCTCTCAATCTCTATCTCTCTCTTTCAGAATAAAGTAAAGACATCTAACAAAATTCCAATGACAATCTCTGATTTTAAGCGGTTTCCTCTATTCCTCCTTCTTCTTTATCTTATTCTTTTTTCGGCTCTTAAACCTTACTGGCTCCCTCCAATGGAAGGAATTTGGAGGGAATCAAGTTAAATCCCACCTGCCTAATGGTGTGTGTTCTTTTTTTGATTTTTCCACACAATTTCTTACCTCTTTACTGCTTGGAGGCTCTTCCAAAGTGTTTGGTGGAGGCTGAACTCTTCCGCCTAACAAGCTAATTCCTTTAAAAGCACGGCAGAATTAAGAGAAAACAGCATCGAAATCAAAGCTGCATGCAAATATCCCCCTGTAGGACCCAAATTACGGCTGATATCTTGAATGATTGTACCTAAGGCATAAATCTTCAACAATTCCGTGGTTGAATTTCTTTCTCTTCACGGTTTCCTGTCACGTTCTCCGAGGCTTCATACCTTTAATTTTTGCTGTGAAATCTTAACTGTCTGAAAGTCCTAAGTAAATCAATCTTCTTCCTGTTTTACAAAAGGTTCTTTATCACGACGGGAAACCATTGAAGGTTGTTCACCGAGCTGCTTGTATCCAAGTGAATTGGCATTCAGAAACAAAGAGGGTGGGAGTTAGCAGGTGGGCCGGAGGGGTGCTGGGCCCATAACCCGAGGTGATGGATCGAAACCATCCTCTGCTATGCCGTCTTGATGGGAGGTGGCCCTCACCTGTCTTTCTCTTTCCTTATGCAGTCATTGCCCTGAATTTTGTAGCAGAAGCAACGGTAGAAAACCACTGCATTGTTGAAAGTATTACAAAAAAAAGCGGCTCCTCCATGAGCTAAGCGGTTCTCTTCTCTTTTTTTCCTCGCCCATCTGATTAGAAGCACCAGAAATGTACAATTCCCGGAGGGGCATTTTGTCCCGTGGCCTAATGGATAAGGCTTTGGCCTCCTAAGCCAGGGATTGTGGGTTTGAGGGCCATCGGGGTGTCTTCTCAAAACTGCCCTTTCACAACATTCAGTGTGAGGCCTTTTGCCAAAAGCCTAGGTAACTTGGTAGAAAATGTCAGATGCCATTTCCTTCTTCCCTTTCCCTTTGTCTTTTCTGTTTCCATTTGTGTCTCTCAATCTCTATCTCTCTCTTCAGAATAAAGTAAAGACATCTAACAAAATTCCAATGACAATCTCTGATTTTAAGCGGTTCCTCTATTCCTCCTTCTTCTTTATCTTATTCTGTTTTCAGCTCTTAAACCTTGACTGGCTCCTCAATGGAAGGAATTTGGAGGGCAGATACAGAGATTAAATCCCCCCTGCCCTAATGGTGTGTGTTCTATTTTGATTTTTCCAGCACAATTTCTTACCTCTTATTACTTGGAGCTCTTCAAAGTGTGTTAGTGGAGGCTGAACTCTTCCGCCCTAACAAGCTAATTCACGTTAAGCACTTGACAGAATTAAGAAAACAGCATCTGAAATCAAGCTGCATGCAAATATCCACACAATGTAGGACCTAATGCAGGCTGATATCTTGAATGATTTGTACCTAAGGCATAAATCTTACAGCAATTCCGCATTAGTTGAATTTTCTTTCTCTTCGCGGTTTCCTGTCCACGTTCTCGGGCTTCATACCTTTAATTTTGCTGTGAAATCTTAACTGTCTAGAGAAGTCCTAAAAGTCACATCAATCTTCTTACCTGTTTTTTACAAAAGAGTTCTTTATCACGACTGTGAAACCATTAGCAAGTTGTTCTGCAAGAGCTGCTTGTATCAGTGAATTGGCATTCAGAAACAAAGGGTGAGAGTTAGCAGAGTGAAGCATGTGAGCGTGCCTGGGCCCATAACCCAGAGGTCAATGGATCGAAACCATCTTCTGCTATGCCGTCTTGATGGCAGGGTGAAAGCCCCTCACCTGTCTTTTTCATTTCATATGCAGTCATTGCCACTGAATTTTTATGCAGAAGCAGCGGTGAAACCACTGCATTGTTAGAGTATTACAAAGAAAGAAAGCGCTCCTCCATGAGCTAAGCGGTTCCTCTTCTCTTTTTTCCCTCGCCCGATCTGATTAGAAGCACCAAGAAATGTGTACAATTCAGGAGAGGGGCATTTTGTCCCAGTGGCCTAATGGATAAGGCATTGTACTCCTAAGCCAGGGATTGTGGGTTTTGGCAGGTCCATCTGGGATGTCTTGCTCAAAACTGCCCTTTCACAGTACATTCAGGGTGGGGCCTTTTGCCAAAAGCCTAGGTAACTTGGTAGAAATGTCAGATGCCATTTCCTTCTTCCCCTTTTCCCTTTTTCTGTGTCTGTTTCCATTTGTGTCTCTCAATCTCTATCTCTCTCTTTTCCAGAATAAAAGTAAAGACATCTAACAAAATTCCAATGACAATCTCTGATTTTAAGCGGTTTCCTCTATTCCTACTTCTTCTTTATCTTATTCTGTTTCAGCTCTTAAACCTTATTTGGCTCCTCAATGGAAGGAATTTGGAGGGCAGATCACGGAGATTAAATCCCACCTGCCCTAATGGTGTGTGTTCTATTTTTGATTTTCCAGCATTTCTTACATCTTATTACTGGCAGGCTCTTCCAAAGTGTGTTGGTGGAGGCTGAGCTCTTCGGCCCTAACAAGCTAATTCACGTTAAGCGCCGGCCAGAATTAAGAAAGAAAACAGCATCTGAAAATCAAAGCTGCATGCAAATATCACACAATGTAGGACCCTATTGCGGCTGATATCTTGAAATGATTGTACCCTGAGCATAAATCTTCAACAATTCCGCATTAGTTGAATTTTCTTTTCTCTTCCACGCGGTTTCCTGTCCACGTTCTCGGGCTTCATGCTTTAATTTTTTGCTGTAGGGAAATCTTAACTGTCTGAGAAGTCTAAAGTCATCAATCTTCTTACCTGTTTTACAAAAGAGTTCTTTATCACGACTGTGAAACCATTGTAAGTTGTTCACCAGGCTGCTTGTATCAAGTGAATTGGCATTCAGAAACAAGGGGTGGGAGTTAGCAGAGTGATGGGCGCCCAGCCCAGGCATGCTGGGCCCATAACCCCAGAGATTACGATGGATGAAACCATCCTGTAAATGTGATGGTGTCAAGCGGCTCCTCCATAGGCTAAGCGGTTTCTCTTCTCTTTTTTTCCCTCGCCGAATCTGATTAGAAGCACCAAAATGTACAATTCAGGAGGGAGCATTTTGTCCCAGTGGCCTAATGGATAAGGCATGGCCTCTAAGCCAGGGATTGTGGGTTCGAGTCCCCTCTGGGATGTCTTGCTCAAAACTGCCCTTTCACAGTACATTCAGTGTGAGGCCTTTGCCAAAAGCCTAGGTAACTTGGTAGAAAATGTCAGATGCCATTTCCTTCTTCCCTTTCCCTTTGTCTGTGTCTGTTTCCATTTGTGTCTCTCAATCTCTATCTCTCTCTTTCAGAATAAAGAGTAAAGACATCCTAACAAAATTCCAATGACAATCTCTGATTTTTAAGCGGTTTCCTCTATTCCTCCTTCTTCTTTATCTTATTCTGTTTTTCAGCTCTTAGAAGAAGCCTTGACTGGCTCCTCCAATGGAAGGAATTTGGAGGGGCAGATCTGAGATTAAATCCCTGCCTAATGGTGTGTGTTTCTATTTTTGATTTTTTCAGCACAATTTCGCACACCTCTTATTGCTGCTTGGAGGCTCTTCCAAAGTGTGTTGGTGGAGGCTGAACTCTTCGCCTAACAAGCTAATTCCGCGTTTAGCACTTGACAGAATTAAGAAAGAAAACAGCATCTGGGAAATCAAAGCTGCGTACAAATATCCACACAATGTAGGACCTATTACGGCTGATGTCTTGAATGAGATTGTACCTAAGGCATAAATCTTCCAGCAATTCCGTGGTTGAATTTTCTTTCTCTTCACTTGGGTTTTCCTGTCACGTTCTCAGGGCTTCATACAGCTGGTACAGCTGTGAAATCTTAGCAATGCAGGGGTCCTAAGAATCACATCAATCTTCACCTGTTTACAAAAGTTCTTTATCAACTGTAAAACCATTATAAGTTGTTCACAAAACTGCTTGTATCAAGTAATTAGCATTCAGAAACAAAGAGGTAGGAAGTGCCAAGTGAATTGCAGCGGAAGCGTGCTGAGCCCATAGCAGAAGGTCAATGGATCCGAAACCATATTCTGCTATACGTCTTGATGGCAAGGGTAGCCCTCACCTGTCTTTCTCATTTCCTTATGCAGTCATTGCCACTGAATTTTGTAGCAGAAACAGCGGTAGAAAACCACTGCATTGTTGAAAGTATTACAAGAAAAGCGCTCCTCCGCCAGGCTAAGCGGTTCTCTTCTCTTTTCCCTCGCCGATCTGATTAGAAGCACCAAAAGAAATGTGTACAATTCAGGCAGGCACATGTCTTGTCTCAGTGGCCTAATGGATAAAAGCATTGGCCTCCTAAGCCAGGGATTGTGAGTTAGGAGATCCCATCTGGGATGTCTTGCTCCAAAACTTTGCCCCTTTTCACAGTACACATTCAGTGTGAGGCCTTTTGCCTAAAAAGCCTAGGCCAACTTGGTAGAAAATGTCAGATGCCATTTCCTTCTTCCCTTTCCCTTTTGTCTGTGTCTGTTTCCATTGTCTCTCAATCTCTATCTCTCTCTCTTTCAGAGATAAAGAGTAAAGACATCTAACAAAATTGTGACAATCTCTGATTTTAAGCGGTTTTCCTCTATTCCCTCCTTCTTCTTTATCTTATTCTGTTTTCAGCTCTTAAACCTTGACTGGCTCCCTCCAATGGAAGGAATTTGGAGGGGCAGATCACCCGGAGATTAAATTACCTGCCTAATGTGGTGTGTGTTCTATTTTGATTTTTCCAGCACAATTTCTTACCTCTTATTACTGCTTGGAGGCTCTTCCAAAGTGTGTTGGTGGAGGCTGAACTCTTCCGCCTAACAAGCTAATTCACGTTAAGCACTTGACAGAATTAAGAAGAAAACAGCATCTGAAATCAAAGCTGCATGCAAATATCCACACAATGTAGGACCCTATTACGGCTGATATCTTGAATGATTGTACCTAAGGCATAAATCTTCAACAATTCACGTGGTTGAATTTTCTTTCTCTTCACGGTTTCCTGTCACGTTCTCCCGAGGCTTCATACCTTTAATTTTTGCTGTGAAATCTTAACTGTCTGAGAAGTCCTAAAGTCACATCAATCTTCTTACCTGTTTTTACAAAAGAGTTCTTTATCCACGACTGTGAAACCATTAGCAGTTGTTCACCAAGAGCTGCTTGTATCCAAGTGAATTGGCATTCAGAAACAAAGAGGTGGGAGTTAGCAGAGTGGCGCAGGGAAGCGTGCTGGGCCCATAACCCAGAGGTCGATGGATCGAAACCATCCTCTGCTATGCCGTCTTGATGGCAGGTGGCCCTCACCTGTCTTTCTCATTTCCTTATGCAGTCACCACTGAATTTTGTAGCAGAAGCAACGGTAGAAAACCACTGCATTGTTGAAAGTATTAAAAGAAAAAAAGGGGCTCCTCCATGAGCTAACGGCCTCTTTTTTCCCTCGCCGATCTGATTAGAAGCACCAAGAAATGTACAATTCCAGGAGGGAGCATTTTGTCCCAGTGGCCTAATGGATAAGGCATTGCCTCCTAAGCCAGGGATTGTGGGTTCGAGTCCCATCTGGGATGTCTTGCTCAAAACTGCCCTTTCACAGCATTCAGTGTGAGGCCTTTTGCCAAAACCCTAGGTAATTTGGTAGAAAATGTGATGCCTTTTCCCTTCTTCCCTTTCCTTTGTCTGTGTCTTTTTCCCATTTGTGTCTCTCAATCTCTACCCTCTCTTTCAGAAAAAAGAGTAAAGACATCTAACAAAATTCTAATACAATCCTGATTTTAAAGCGGTTCCTCTATTCCTCTATCTCTTTATCTTATCTGTTTTCAGCTTTAAACCTTGACTGGCTCCTCAATGGAAGGAATTTGAGGGGCGATACAGGTTAAATCCCACCTGCCCTATGGTGTGTGGTCCTATTTTTGATTTTCCAGCACAATTTCTTACCTCTTATTACTGTTGAGGCTCTTCCAAAGTGTTTGTGTGGAGGCTGAACTCTTCGCCTACGCAAGTAATTCACGTCTAATTTGACAGAATTAAGAAGAAACAGCATCTGAAATCAAGCTGCATGCAAATATCCACACATGTAGGACCATTCGGCTGATATCTTGGAATGATTGTACCTAAGGCATAAATCTTCAACAATCATGGGTTGAATTTTCTTCTCTTCACGGTTTCCTGTCAGCTTCTCGAGGCTTCTACCTTTAATTTTGGCTGCAAATCTTTAACTGTCTAGAAGTCCAAAGTCACATCAATCTCTTACTGTTTTTACAAAAGAGTTCTTTATCCACGACTGTAAACCATTAGCAAGTTTCCCAAGTACTGCTTATCCAATAATTGGCATTCATGAAACAAAGAGGCTGGGAGTTAGCAAGTGGGCAGCGAAGCCTGCTGGGCCCATAACCCAGAGGTGATGGATCGAAACCATCCTCTGCTATGCCGTCTTATTGCAGTGGTGGCCTCACCTGTCTTTCTCATTTCCTTATGCAGTCTTGCCACTGAATTTTGAGCAGAACACGCTAGAAAAACCACTGCATTGTTGAAAGTATTACAAGAAAGAAACGCATCCTATACTAACTGTTCTCTTCTTTTACCTCGCGATCTGATTAGAGCACCAAGAAATTGTACAATTCCAGGAGTACATTTTGTCCCAGTGGCTCTAATGGATAAGGCATTGGCCTTAAGCCAGGGTTCTGGGTTCAGTCCCATCTGGGATGTCTTGCTCAAAACTGCCTTTCACAGTACATCCAGTGTGAGGCCTTTTTCAAAAAGCCTAGGTAACCTAGAAAATTTCAGATGCCATTTCCTTTTCCCTTCTTGTTGTGTCTGTTTCCATTTGTGTCTCAATCTCTATCTCTGTTCCCAGAATAAAGAGTAAAGACATTACAAAATTCCAATGACAATCTCTGTTTTAAGCGGTTCCTCATTCCTCTTCTTCTTTATCTTATTCTGTTTCAGCCTAACCTTGACTGGCCCTACACAATGGAAGGAATTTGAGGGGCAGATACGAAGTTAAATCCCACCTGCCTAATGGTGTGTGTTCTATTTTTGATTTTCCAGCACAATTTTACCTTATTACGTTGGAGGCTCTTCCAAAGTGTCTTGTGGAGGCTGAACTCTTCCGCCTAACAAGCTAATTGCGTAGCACTTGCAGAATAAGACAAACAGCTACTTGAAATCAGCTGCTGCAAATACCAGTATGTAGGACCTAATACGGCTGATATCTTGAATGATTGTCTAAGGTATAAATCTTCAACAATTCAGGTTGAATTTTCTTTTCTTCACGGTTTCCTGATCACGTTTCCCGGGCTTCATCCTTTAATTTTTCTGTGAAATCTTAACTGTCTGAGAAGTCCCAAAGTCACATCAATCTTCTTACCTGTTTTACAAAAGAGTTCTTTATCCACGACTGTGAAACCATTACAATTGTTCACCAAGAGCTGCTTGTATCCAAGTGAATTGGCATTCAGAAACAAAGAGGGTGGGAGTTAGAGAGTAGGTGCAGCGAAGCGTGCTGGGCCCATAACCCGATCGATGGATCGAAACCATCCTCTGCTATGCGCTTATGGCAGGGTGGCCCTCACCTGTCTTTCTATTTCCTTATGCAGTATTGCCACGAATTTTGTGCAGACAACGGTAGAAAACCACTGCATTGTTGAAAGTATTATAAAAAACGCTCCTCCATGATCTAAACGGTTCTCTTTCTTTTTTCTCGCGATCTGATTAAAGCACCAAGAAATGTACAATTCCAGGAGGAGCATTTTGTCCCAGTGGCCTAATGGATAAGGCATTGGCCTCTAAGCCAGGGATTGGGGTTAGAGTCCCATCTGGGATGTGCTTGTCAAACTCCCTTTCACAGTACATTCAGTGTGAGGCCTTTTGCCAAAAGCCTAGGTAACTTGGTAGAAAATGTCAGATGCCATTTCTTTCTCACTTTCCTTTATCTGTGTCTGTTTCATTTGTGTCTCTCAATTCTATTTCTCTTCAGAATAAAGAGTAAAGACATCTAACAAAATTCCAATGACATCTCTGATTTTAAGCGGTTTCCTAATTCCTCCTTCTTCTTTGATCTTATTCTGTTTTCAGCTCTTAACCTTGACTGGCCTCCAATGGAAGGAATTTGGAGGGGCAGATCGTCTAAATCCCACCTCCTCAATGGTGTGTGTTCTATTTTGATTTTTCCAGCACAATTTCTTACCTCTTATTACTGCTTGGAGGCTCTTCCAAAGTGTGTTGGTGGAGGCTGAACTCTTCCGCCTAACAAGCTAATTCAGTAAGCACTTGACAGAATTAAGAAGAAAACAGCATCTGAAATCAAAGCTGCATGCAAATATCCACACAATGTAGGACCCTATTACGGCTGATATCTTGAATGATTGTACCTAAGGCATAAATCTTCAACAATTCACGTGGTTGAATTTTCTTTCTCTTCACGGTTTCCTGTCACGTTCTCGAGGCTTCATACCTTTAATTTTTGCTGTGAAATCTTAACTGTCTGAGAAGTCCTAAAGTCACATCAATCTTCTTACCTGTTTTTACAAAAGAGTTCTTTATCCACGACGTGAAACCATTAGCAAGTTGTTCACCAAGAGCTGCTTGTATCCAAGTGAATTGGCATTCAGAAACAAAGAGGGTGGGAGTTAGCAGAGTGGCGCAGCGGAAGCGTGCTAGGCCCATAACCCAGAGGTCGATGGATCGAAACCATCCTCTGCTATGCCGTCTTGATGGCAGGGTGGCCCTCACCTGTCTTTCTCATTTCCTTATGCAGTCATTGCCACTGAATTTTGTAGCAGAAGCAACGGTAGAGAAAACCACTGCATTGTTGAAAGTATTACAAGAAAGAAAGGGCTCCTCCATGAGCTAAACGGTTCTCTTCTCTTTTTTGCCTCGCCGATCTGATTAGAAGCACCAAGAAATGTACAATTCCAGGAGGGAGCATTTTGTCCCAGTGGCCTAATGGATAAGGCATTGGCCTCCTAAGCCAGGGATTGTGGGTTCGAGTCCCATCTGGGATGTCTTGCTCAAAACTGCCCTTTCACAGTACATTCAGTGTGAGGCCTTTCCCAAAAAAGCCTAGGTAACTTGGTAGAAAATGTCAGATGCCATTTCCTTCTTCTTCCCTTTGTCTGTGTCTGTTTCCATTTGTGTCTCTCAATCTCTATCTCTCTCTTTCAGAATAAAGAGTAAAGACATCTAACAAAATTCCAATGACAATCTCTTTTAACGTTTCTCTATTCTCCTTCTTTATCTTTCTTTCAGCTCTTACCATTCTCCCTCCAATGGAAGGTTGGAGGCAGATCGGGAAATTATCCCTCCAAGGTTTGTGTTTTTTTGTTTTCACCAATTCTTATCTCTTTTTCTTTGGACCATCATTTGGGGTATTTACCTTCTAAGGGCTCTTATTAAGTTTTTGACGAATTAAAAAACAGATCTGAAATCAAAGCTGGAGAATAAACAAAGGACCATACGTTGAATTGAATGTTGTACCAAGGAAAACTTCAACCATTCTGTTGAATGTTTTCTCTAGGGTTTCTGCCTTCCTCTTTAATTTATTCTTATTAGTTTTAATCAATTCAGTAATCTAAATTTCATTACTTCTTTTTCAAAGAGTTCTTTAGCATGAACCATTAAATTTTTCACAAAGTTGTTTATCCAATGAATTGGCATTCAGAAAATGGAGTTACAGAGTGTGGCAGTCGAACAGAAACCAAAGCAGGTGGTCAACATGCTTTTTCCCCTTACAGGGTGGTCAAACCATCCCTTTTCCTTTATGCAGTTTCCACGATTTTACAGACTTAGAGATGCCAGTTGTTGAAAGTTAAGAAACGCCCATGGCTAAACCCCCTTTTTATTTCCACGTCTGTTAAGCACCAAGAAATCTCAATTCCGGCGTTTTGTCCCAGTGGCCAAGATAAAGGCATGGCTTGCCAGGGATTGGTTAGGAGGTCCCTCTGGGATTTCTTGTCAAACTGCCCTTCCCAGACATTCATGTCAGGCCTTTTGCCAAACCGTCATGTAGAATTGCCACTGTTCTGTAGCATTGTCGTGTCTGTTTCCTTTTCCTTCACTTCTTTCTTTAGATAAATAATCTACAAAATTCAATGACAATCTTGCATTTTAAGCGTTTCCATCTTTCTTTCTTCTTTATTCTTTCCCTTTAAATCTTGACTGGCTCACTCCAATGGAGAATTTGGGGATCAAACATTAGAATCCCACTGCCTAATGTATTGTTCATTTTGATTTTTCGACAATTCTATTTGATTCTGAGGGTCTTACCAATTCTTATGGAGGCTGACTTTCACTTTAACAGTAATTTTAACTGCACAATAAATAACGCTGAATTTAAAGTGAGAAGATAACCCATTAAGACTAATTAGCAACTTGAATGTGAAGAAACGCTTAAATTAATGGTCAATTTCTTACATTTCCGATATCCGGGTTATCTTTAATTTTCAGTGAAATCTTACTTCCGAGGTTAATCTAATCTTTCTTACCTGTTTTAAGAGTTCTTATCCATAATAAACCTTGAATTTTCTAAGTCTTATGTCCAATGAATGCATTAGAACAAGGGGGAGTTCAGGTTGGATGGAAGCATGAGGCCCAAAGAGGTTTTTAGAGATGGCTCGTGCAGCCGGATGGCAGGTGGCCGCATCTACCATACCACTGAATGTCGCAACTCTCTATGCAGTCCATGCATGGAAATTTTCAAACAGCTCTCCATAGCTACGGATTTTTGTATAGAATCGTGAAGAACCAATGTACAATTTAGGAGGACATTTTGCCCCAGAGGCCTAATGGTAGCTTTGGCTCCATAGCCTAGGATTGGGTCAGATTGGAGCTTCCAAGCCCCTTTCCATGTCCTAATGGATGGGCCTTTGCTCAAACCTGGAATTGAGTAAAGCCATTCAATCCTTCTTCATCCGCTTTCAGTCTTTCTTTTCTGTTTCCAATCTTAACTTTTAGAATAAAGAACATCCTATCACTTTCCAATGACAATTAGTTTCAATTTCCTCTATCCTTCTATCTTTTCTTCAATTCTCTTACTCTTAACTTATCTTCCAATGGAAGGAATTTGAGGCGTCCTGAAGTTAATTCTCCTGCTATCTGTGTTACTTTTTCTTTCCCAGAATGTCTTTCTTTGTATTGAGCACTTCCAAGCTTTGGTGGGGTACTTTCCCTTCAAGCTAATTCCTTAACTTGACAATTAAGTAAAAAGAGCATTGAAATCAAACTGCAAAAACCTAACAATTAGCATATACTAAAATGATTGACTAAAGGCTAATTCAAAATTCACCAAGTTGATTTTCTTTCTCTTCACGGTTGCCTTGTTTTCCCAAGGTTCTCTTTAATTTTTGCTTTTAAATCTTACTGTCTGAAACCCTTCAAGCTTCTCTTATTTTGTACAAAAGTTCTTTACCTGACTGTAAAAATTCATTTTACTGATACAAAGGGTTTGTTCACCAGTGTTTTAACAAGAGGGATTCCAAAAGCGCGGGTGCAGTAATGATCAGCAAGGGTGGGACAAACAGAGGTTGAGGCTGGGCCCCCTTCTATCGGGACACTCCTCCTTTTTCTATTGGGGCCACTCCTTTTGATTCAAAAGCAGTAACCTCCAATTAGCGAACACTAAAACAACTCCATTGTAGAGTACAAAATCTTCCCAGAGATGTTCATCCTAATGATGCATTGGTTAAGCAGATGTCGATTCAGGAGGTTGTCCATGCAAAGGTGGGCATTTGGCCCCCAACAGGTTTGTCAAAAGCCCTACTGGATGTATTGCAGAACTGCCTTTCCTCCACATTCCTGTAGTGTTGAAATAAATGGGCAATTCTTCTCCTTCGCTTTCTTCTTTCCATTGTGTCTCTTCTTTTTCAAAGTTCTTCTAGAATAAGTGACTTAACAATTCATGCAGTCTCTTGAGCCCTTCTTATATTTCTTTTGTCATTTAAAACCTCCCTGAAGGGTGTGATGGATGATTTGAGGCAATCTACCGTTAATGGCTTCCTAATGTTGATGTGTCTGTTATTTCCTACAAATTCTTAAGCTCTTCAAATTGAGGTGACGGATCTTCAAAACTCATCGCAAATACAAGAATAATAGACCCAGACTTGAAAAGATTTACAAAGTCTACAATTACACCATGGTTGATTTTGCTGTTTTCTTATGATATTTCCAGGCTTCATCTTAATTTTTGTTTTACTTCCGCACGTTCCTCGTCCCTTTAGAACTTTATACGCTTAAAAAGTAATTTTTAAAATTTTTTTTTAAAATTTTTTTCCTTTTACAGGTGATTGTACCTAAGGCATAAATCTTCAACAATTCACGTGGTTAAATTTTCTTTCTCTTCCCGGTTTTTCCTGTCACGTTCCCCGGAGGTTTCCCTTCCCTTTTTAATTTTTTTGCTGTGAAACCCTTTGTCGAAAGTCCAAAAAGTCCTCAATCTTCTTACCTTTTTTTAAAAAAGTTCTTTACCCACGACGGGAAACCATTGGAAGTTGTTCACCAAGAGCTGCTTGTACCCAAAAGGAATTGGCTTTTCAAAAACCCAAAGAGGGGGGGAGTTAGCGGGTTGGCCCTTGGCCCCAGGGTGCTGGGCCCAAAACAAAAGGGTTTGATGGATCAAAAACCATCCCTGCTTTTCCGTCTTGATGGCGGGGTGGCCCTCACCCTGCTTTCTCATTTCCTTATGCAGTCATTCCCCACTGAATTTTGTAGCAAAAACAGGGAAAAACCCCCATTGTTGAAAGTATTACAAAAAAAAAGCGGCTCCTCCATGAGCAAAACGGTTCCTCTTCTCTTTTTCGCCGATCTGTTTTAGAAGCACCAAGAAATGTAAAATTTCCCCAGGAGGGAGCATTTTTCCCAGGGGCCCCTAATGGAAAAGGGGCATTGGCCCCCTAAGCCAAGGGGGTTTGTGGGTTCAGCCCCATCTGGGATGTTTTTCCCCAAAACTCCCCTTTTCACAGTCTTTCCCGTTTTGGGGGCCTTTTCCCAAAAACCCCTAGGTAGCGGTAGAAAATGTAAAGATGCCATTTCCTTTTTCCCCTTTTCCCCTTTGTCTGTGTCTGTTTCCATTTTTTTTCTCTCAATCTCTATCTCTCTCTTTCAGAATAAAAAAGTAAAGACATCAAAAAAATTCCCAAGGGCAATCTCTGTTTTTTAACCCGGTTTTCCTCTATTCCTCCTTCTTCTTTATCTTTTTTCTGTTTTCAGCTCTTAAATTGACTGGCTCCCCCCAAGGGGAAGGAATTTGGGGGGCGAACGAGTTTAAAATCCCCCCCTGTAATTGTGTGTTCTATTTTGTTTTTTCCAGCAAAATTTTCTTACCTCTTTTTTGCTTGGGGCTTTTCCCCAAAGTGTGTTGGTGGAGGCTGAACTCCCCCCCCTAAAAAAGCAAATTCACTTTTAAGCATTTGGGCAAATTAAAAAAAACAGCATCAAATCAAAACTGCAAAATATCCACAATGAGGACCCTTTTCGGCTGATATCTTAAATTTGGTTGTACCTAACCCCTTCTTCAACAATTTCCCGGGTGGTTAAATTTTTCTTTTTTTCCCCGGGGTTTTCCCTTCCCGTTCTCGGGGTTTCCCTTCCTTTTAAATTTTTTGCTGTGAAATCTTAACTGTCTGAGAAAGTCCAAAAGTCACTCAATCTTCTTACCTGTTTTTAAAAAAGAGTTCTTTATCCCGACTGTAAAAACCATTAGCAAGTTGTTCAAAAAACTGCTTGTATCCGTGAATTGGCATTCAGAAACAAAAGGGGGGGTTTAAGGGGGCCCAAGGGGAAGGCTGCTGGGCCCCCCCAAAATTCGATGGTAAAACCATCCTCTGCTATGCCGTCTTGATGGCAAAATTGGCCCTCCCCTGTTTTTTCTCTTTTCCTTATGCAGTCTTTCCCCCACAAAATTTTTGTAGCAGAAGCAACGGTAAAAAACCACTGCATTGTTAAAAGGGAATTACAAAAAAGGGGCTCCTCCGGCCCAAGCGGTTCTCTTCTTTTTTTTCCTCCCCAAAATCTGATTAGAAGCACCAAAAATGTACAATTCCGGGGGGGGAAAGCATTTTGCCCCCGGGGCCCCAAATTTGGATAAGGCATTGGCCCCCTAAGCCAGGGATTGTGGGTTGATCCCATCGGGATGTCTTGCTAAAAATTTGCCCTTTCACAGTAAAATTCAGTGAAAGGGCCCCTTTTTCCCAAAAAACCTAGGTAACTTGGTAAAAAATGTCGGGTCCTTTTCCCCCTTCTTTTTTTTTCCCAAATTTTGCCCCGGGCCCTGTTTCCATTTGTGTCTCTCAATCTCTTCTCTCTTTTCAGAAAAAAGAGAAAAGACATCTAACAAAATTCCAATCTCTCTGATTTTAACCCGGTTTTCCTCTATTCCTCCTTCTTCTTTATCAAAAATTCTTTTTTCAGCTTTTTAAACCTTGACTGGCTCCCCCCAATGGAAAGGAATTTGGAGGGGAGGAATCCGGGAAAATCCCCCCTCCCCTAATGGGGGTGTGTTCTTTTTTTGTTTTTTCCCAGCACAATTTCTTACCTTTTTATTTTTCTTGGGGCTTTTCCCAAAAAGTGTGTTGGTGGAGGCTGAACTCTTCCCCTAACAAGCTAATTTCCACGTTAAGCACTTGACAAAATTTAAAGAAAAACAGCATCTGAAATAAAAGCTGCTCAAATATCCACAAAATTTGGGGGGACCCAAATTCGGTGATATCTTAAATTTGATTGTCCCAAAAGGCATAAATTTTCCCAACAATTCACGTGGTTGAATTTTTTTTTTCTCTTAAAGGTTTCCCTTCAGGGTTCTCGAGGCTTCCCCCTTTAATTTTTGCTGTAAAATCTTAACTGTCAGAAGTCCTAAAGTCACTCAATCTTTTTTACCTTTTTTTTAAAAAAGGTTCTTTATCCACGACTGTGAAACCATTAAAGTTGTTCCCCCAAGAGCTGCTTGTATCCGGGTGAATTGGCTTCAAAAAAGAGGGGGGAGTTGGCAGGGGGGCCCCCGGCGGGGGCTGCTGGGCCCTGGAGGTATGGACCCAAAACCATCCTCTGCTATGCTCTTGATGGCAGGGGGGGCCCCCTCCCCTGTTTTTTCTCATTTCCTTATGCAGTCATTGCCACGGGAATTTTTGTAGCAAAACAGCTTAAAAAACCCACTGCTTTGGGAAAGTATTAAAAAGAAAGAATCCTCCATGAGCTAAGGGTTCTCTTCTTTTTTTCCCTCGCCGATCTGATTAGAAGCACCAAAAAGAAACAAATTCCCAGGAGGGAGCTTTTTTGTCCCAGTCCCTAATGGATGGGGCATTGGCCTCTAAGCCAGGGATTGTGGGTTGAGCCCCATCCCCGGGGATGTCTTGCTAAAAAACTCCCCCTTTCACAGTACAAAATTCCCAGTGTGGGGCCCTTTTTTGCCAAAAACCCCTAGGAAACAGTAAAAAATTCAGATGCCTTTTCCCTTTTTCCCCTTTTCCCCTTTGTCTGTGTCTGTTTCCATTTTTTCTCTCAATCTCTATTTTTTCCGGAATAAAGAAAGACATCTAAAAAAATTTCCCAATGACAATCTCTGATTTTAAGCGGTTTCCTCTATTCCTCCTTCTTTTTTATCTTATTCTTTTTCAGCTTTTAAAACCTTGGGGCCCCCAATGGAAGGAATTTGGAGGGCGGGGTCAAAGTTAAATCCCCCCTTAAAAATTTGGTGTGTTTCTTTTTTTGTTTTTTAAACACAATTTCTTACCTTTTAAATTACTGGGAGGCTTTTCCCAAAAGTGTGTTGGTGGAGGCTGAACTTTTCCCGCCTAACAAGCAAATTTCCCGTTAAGCACTTGCCCGGGGTTAAGAAGAAAACAGCATCTGAAATCAAAGCTGCATGCAAATATCCACACAATGTAGGACCCTATTACGGTTGATATCTTGAATGATTGTACCTAAGGCATAAATCTTCAACAATTCACGTGGTTGAATTTTCTTTCTCTTCACGTTTTCCTGTCACGTTCTCGAGGCTTCATACCTTTAATTTTTGCTGTGAAATCTTAACTGTCTGAGAAGTCCTAAAGTCACATCAATCTTCTTACCTGTTTTTACAAAAGAGTTCTTTATCCACGACTGTGAAACCATTAGCAAGTTGTTCACCAAGAGCTGCTTGTATCCAAGTGAATTGGCATTCAGAAACAAAGAGGGTGGGAGTTAGCAGAGTGGCGAGCGGCGATGCTGGGCCCATAACCCAGGGGTCGATGGATCGAAACCATCCCCTGCTATGCCGTCTTGATGGCAGGGTGGCCCTCACCTGTCTTTCTCATTTCCTTATGCAGTCATTGCCACTGAATTTTGTAGCAGAAGCACGGTAGAAAACCACTGCATTGTTGAAAGTATTACAAGAAAGAAAGCCCTCCATGAGCTAAACGGTTCTCTTCTCTTTTTCCTCGCCGATCTGATTAGAAGCACCAAGAAATGTACAATTGCAGGAGGGAGCATTTTGTCCCAGTGGCCTAATGGATAAGGCATTGGCCTCCTAAGCCAGGGATTGTGGGTTCGAGTCCCATCTGGGATGTCTTGCTCAAAACTGCCCTTTCACAGTACATTCAGTGTGAGGCCTTTTGCCAAAAGCCTAGGTAACTTGGTAGAAAATGTCAGATGCCATTTCCTTTTCCCTTTCCCCTTTTTCTGTGTCTGTTTCCATTTGTGTCTCTCAATCTCTATCTCTCTTTTCAGAATAAAGAGTAAAGACATCTAACAAAATTCCAATGACAATCTTGATTTTAAGCGGTTTCTATTCCTCCTTCTTCTTTATCTTATTCTGTTTTCAGCTCTTAAACTTGACTGGCTCCCTCCCAAAGGAAGGAATTTGGAGGGGCAGATCTGAAGTTAAAACCCACCTGCCTAATGGTGTGTGTTCTATTTTTGATTTTTCCAGCACAATTTCTTACCTCTTATTACTGCTTGGAGGCTCTTCCAAAGGTGTTTTGGGGGAGGCTGAACCTTCCGCCAACAAGCTAATTCCGTTACACTTGACAGAATTAAGAAGAAACAGCATCTGAAATCAAAGCTGCATGCAAATATCCACAAAATTTGGGGACCTATACGGCTGATATCTTGAATGATTGTACCTAAGGCATAAATCTTCAACATTCCGGGTTGAATTCTTTCTCTTCACGTTTCCTGTCCGTTCTCCGAGGCTCATACCTTTAATTTTGCTGTGAAATCTTAACTGTCTGAGAAGTCCTAAGTCACATCAATCTTCTTACCTGTTTTTACAAAGAGTTCTTTATCCACGATGGAAACCATTAGCAAGTTGTTCACCAAGAGCTGCTTGTATCCAAGTGAATTGGCATTCAGAAACAAAGAGGGTGGGAGTTAGCAGAGTGGGCGCGGAAGCGTGCTGGGCCCATAACCCAGAGGTCGATGGATCGAAACCATCCTCTGCTGCCGTCCTTGATGGCAGGGTGGCCCTCACCTGTCTTTCTCATTTCCTTATGCAGTCATTGCCACTGAATTTTGTAGCAGAAGCAACGGTAGAGAAAACCACTGCATTGTTGAAAGTATTAACAAGAAAGAAACGCTCCTCCATGAGCTAACGGTTCTCTTCTCTTTTTTCCCTCGCCGATCTGATTAGAAGCACCAAGAAATGTACAATTCCAGGAGGAGCATCTTGTCCCAGTGGCCTAATGGATAAGGCATTGGCCCCTAAGCCAGGGATTGTGGGTTTGAGTCCCATCTGGGATGTCTTGCTCAAACTGCCCTTTCACAGTACATTCAGTGTGAGGCCTTTGCCAAAAGCCTAGGGTAACTTGGTAGAAAATGTCAGATGCCATTTCCTTCTTCCCTTTCCCTTTGTCTGTGTCTGTTTCCATTTGTGTCTCTCAATCTCTATCTCTCTTTCAGAATAAAAGTAAAGACATCTAACAAAATTCCAATGACAATCTCTGATTTTAAGCGGTTCCTCTATTCCTCCTTCTTCTTTATCTTATTCTGTTTTCAGCTCTTAAACCTTGACTGGCTCCTCAATGGAAGGAATTTGGAGGGCGAATCTGAAGTTAAATCCCACCTGCCTAATGGTGTGTGTTCTATTTTGATTTTTCCAGCACAATTTCTTACCTCTTATTACTGCTTGGAGGCTCTTCCAAAGTGTGTTGGTGGAGGCTGAACTCTTCGCCTAACAAGCTAATTCACGTTAAGCACTTGACAGAATTAAGAAGAAACAGCATCTGAAATCAAAGCTGCATGCAAATATCCACACAATGTGGGACCCTATTACGGCTGATATCTTGAATGATTGTACCTAAGGCATAAATCTTCAACAATTCACGTGGTTGAATTTTCTTTCTCTTCACGGTTTCCTGTCACGTTCTCCCGAGGCTTCATACCTTTAATTTTGCTGTGAAATCTTAACTGTCTGAGAAGTCCTAAAGTCACATCAATCTTCTTACCTGTTTTACAAAGAGTTCTTTATCCACGACTGTGAAACCATTAGCAAGTTGTTCACCAGAGCTGCTTGTACCCAATTGAATTGGCATTCGGGAAAAAAAGGGGGGGAGTTAGCAGGGGGGGGCCCCGGGAAAGCGTGCGGGGCCCCCTCCCGGGGTTTGATGGATCGAAACCATCCTCTGCTATCCGTCTTGATGCGGGGGGGCCCCCTCACCTGTCTTTCCCCTTTTCCTTATGCGTCATTGCCACTGAATTTTGTAGAAAGAAAAAACGGTGAAAACCACTGCATTGTTAAAGTATTACAAAAAAAGCGGCTCCTCCATGACAAAAGGTTCTCTTCTTTTTTTTCCCTGCCGATCGATTAAAAATTTTCAAAATGTAAAATTTCCCAGGAGGAATTTTTGTCCCAGGGGCCCTAATGGATGGGGCATTGGCCTCCTAAGCCGGGGGATTGGGGTTCGGGGCCCCATCACGGGATGCCCCAAAAAACTGCCCTTTCACAGTAAAATTCAGTGTAAAGGCCCTTTTTTTAAAAGCCTAGGTAACTTGGTAGAAAATGTCAGATCCCTTTTCCTTTTTCCCCCTTTTTCCTTTGCCCTGTGTCTTTTTTTTTGTGTCTCTCAATTTATCTCTCTTTTCAGAAAAAAAGAGTAAAGACATCTAAAAAAATTTAAAAACCCAATCTTTTGTTTTTTCCCGGTTTTCCTCTATTCCTCCTTCTTCTTTATTTTATTCTTTTTTCACCTTTTAAAACCTTGACAAATTTCCCTCCAATGGAAGGGAATTTGGGGGGGCAAAATCTGAAAATTAAACCCCACCTCCCCTAATGGTGTGTGTTCTATTTTGTTTTTTTCCAGCACAATTTCTTACCTCTTATTACTGTTTGGGGAGGCTCTTCCAAAGTGTTTTTGGTGGAGGCTGAACTTTTTCCCCCTAAAAGCTAATTCACTTTAAAACCGGCAGAATTAAAAAAAAACAGCATCTGAAATCAAAGCTGCATGCAAATATCCACACAATGAAAGGCCCCTATCGGCTGATATCTTGAATGATTGTACCAAAGGGCATAAATCTTCAACAATTCACGTGGTTGGGGTTTTCTTTCTCTTCAGGGTTTTCCCTGTCCCTTTCCCCCGGGGGCTTCATACCTTTTTTTTGCGGTCTTAACTGTCTGAAAGCCCTAAAGTCCATCAATTTTTTCCCTTTTTTAAAAAAGAGTTCTTTATCCCGACTGTGAAACCATTGAAGTTTTTCCCAAAAAAGGGGCTGCGGCCCAGGAATTGGCATTCGGGAAAAAAAGGGGGTGGGAGTTAGCAGAGGGGGCGCTTGGAAGGGTGCTGGGCCCATCCCCAGGGGGGTTTGGTAAAAAACCATCCTCTGCTATGCGTCTTGATGGCAGGGGGGCCCCCTCACCTGTCCTCTTTTTCCTTATGCATCATTGCCACTGAATTTTGTGGCAAAACGGGTGAGAAAACCCACTGCATTGTTAAAAGTATTAAAAAGAAAAAGGGGCTCCTCCATGAGCTAAACGGTTCTCTTCTTTTTTTTCCTACCCCCGATCTGATTAAACACCAAAAATGTACAATTCAGGAGGGGCATTTTGTCCCAGGGGCCCCTAATGGAAAAGGCTTGGCCCTTTCCTAAGCCAGGGATTGGGGGTTGGACCCCCAAACTGGGATGTCTTCTCAAAACCCTTTTCACAGTACATTCAGTGTAGGGGGCCTTTTTTCCCAAAACCCTAGGTAACTTGGAAAATTCAGATGTTTTTTCCTTTTTCCCCCTTTTCCCCTTTGTCTGTGTCTGTTTCCTTTTTGTTTTAAATCTCTATCTCTCTTTTCCCAAAAATAAAAGAAAAAGAATCTAAAAAAATTTCCCAATGACAATCTCTGTTTTTTAAGCGGTTTCCTCTATTCCTCCTTCTTCTTTTTTTCTTATTCTGTTTTCAGCTCTTAAACCTTGACTGGTCCTCCCAAAGGAAGGAATTTGGAGGGGAATCGAGGTTAAATCCACCTGCCTAATGGTGTGGCCATTTTTGATTTTTCCAGCACAATTTCTTACCTCTTTATTACTGCTTGGGGGCTCTTCCAAAGTGTGTTGGTGGGGCTGAACTCTTCCGCCTAACAAGCTAATTCAGTTAAGCACCCTTTACAGAATTAAGAAGAAAACAGCATCTGAAATCAAAGCTGCATGCAAATATCCAAAAAATGTAGGACCCTATTGGCATATCTTGAAGATTGTCCCCAAGGATAAATCTTCAAAATTCCGGGTTGAATTTTCTTCTTCAGGTTTCCGTCACCTCCCCCGGGCTTCATACCTTTTTTTTGCTGTGAAATTTAACTGTCTGAAAGTCCAGTCACATCAATCTTCTTACCTGTTTTAAAAAAGAGTTCTTTATCCACGTGAAACCTTTAGGTTGTTCACCAAGGCTGCTTGTATCCAATGAATTGGCATTCAGAAAAAAAGGGGGGTGGGAGTTAAGGGGAGCAAAGCGTGTGGGCCCATAACCCCAAAGGGGGCCGGGGATCAAACCTCCTCTGCTAGCCCCTTTTGATGGCAGGGTGCTCACCTGTCTTTTCTCATTTCCTATGCAGTCATTGCCACTGAATTTTGTAGCAAACCCTTTGGGAGAAAACCCCCTGCATTGTTGAAGTATTACAAGAAAGAAACGCCTCCATGGCTAACGGTTCTTTTCTCTTTTTTTCCCTCCGATCTGATTAGAAGCACAAGAAATGTAAAATTTCCCAGGAGGGAGCTTTTTTGTCCCAGTGGCTAATGGATGGGGCATTGGCCCCTGCCAGGGATTGTGGGTTTGAGCCCCATCTGGGATGTCTTGCTCAAAACTGCCCTCACAGTATTCAGTGTGGGGGCCTTTTGCCAAAAGCCTGGGGTAACTTGTAGAAAATGTCAGATGCCATTTCTTCTTCCCTTTCCTTTGTCTGTGTCTGTTTCCATTTGTTTTCTCTCAACTCTTTCTCTCTTCAGAATAAAGAGTAAAGACATCTAAAAAAATTCCAATGACAATCTCTGATTTTCCCGGTTTCCTCTATTCCTCCTTCTCTTTATCTTATTCTTTTTTTTTAAAAAACCCTGGTCCCTAATGGGGGGATTTTTTTCGGGAACCCATCCAAGGTGTTTCCCTTTTTTTTTTTCCCAGAAATTTTACCTCTTTTTTTGGGTTTCCCAAATTTTGGTTAAACTCTTCCCCTAAAACTTTTCCCCTTAAGAATTGGGAAAAAAAATTAAAACAAACGGAAAATTTCCACCAAGGGGGGTTTTCTTTGATTCGAAATTTCCCAAAAAACAACCTTTCAAAAAAAATTTTTTTTACTTTCCTTCAGTTTCCCCCCATTTATCCTTTTTTTTTTAAAAAATTTTAATCAGAAGTCCTAAATCAAAAATTTTTTACCTTTTTACGGGTTTTTTCCCCGTTAAACCTTAGCAATTTTCAAAAAGGCTGTTTTCCTTTTTGGTTCGAAACGGGGGGGGGTTTTTAATGGGCGGAACTTCTTTAACCCCAAAGGGGTCAATAAAACCTTTCCTTTCCCCGGTTTTGGGGGGGTGGCCCCCTGTTTTTTCACCCAGCGCTTGCCATAATTTTTCAAAAAAAGGGGGGAAAACCAGGGGGGAAAAAAAACAAGAAGCCCTATGAGAAAACTTTTTTTTTTCCCCCAGGGTTGGCCCAAAGTTCACCCGGGGGGGGAGTTTTTTGCCCATTAAATGGAAAGGGCTTGGCCCCCGGGTTGGGGTCAGCCCCCCCGGGCGCTAAACCCCCTTTTCCCATTAGGGGGGCCCCCAAAATAGGAATTTTGGTGGGCAATGATTTTTTTTCCTTTTTCCCCGGGTTGCCCATTTGGTTTCAATTTTTTCCCTTTTTCAAAAAGGGAAAACATTAACTTCCAAAAATTTTTTTAAGCTTTTTTTCCCCCCTTTCTTCTTTCTTTTTTTTTTTTTTTAAATTTGGGGCTCCCCAAAAAATTTGGGGGGAAAAAAAGGAAGAACCCCCCAAGGGGTTTGGGGGTTTTTTTTTTTTCCCCTTTTTTATTTATTACCTTAGGCTCCCCAAAATTTTTGGGGGGGAACCCCCAAAAGTTAATTCCACCTTTGCAAATTTGGGCGCATTGAAAAAATCTCTACCCAAAAAATTGGGCTATTGGCTGAATCTTGTAACCTAAGGGGTTTAAACTTCAAAATTAAGGGAACTTTTTCATTTTCCCGTCACCCCCCCTAGGTTTTCCCTTTTATTTTTTTTTAAATTTAAGCTAAATCCTAAATCACTAATTTTTTCCCCTTTTTAAAAGGTTCTTTTCCACGTTTGGCCCCCTTTTTTTTAAAAGGCTTTGATCCAAGTGAATTTTTTTGGGGGGGGGGGTTTTAAAAAAAGGCGGGAAAAAAAGGGGCCGGGATCAAAATTTCTTTTTCCCGCGAGGGGGGGGCCCCATTTTTTTTCTTTTTTTGGGTTTTCCACAATTTTGTGAGAAAAACAAAAAAAACCCCCTTTTTTTGGAAAAAGGCCCCTCCTACCCAAAATTTTTTTTCCCCCTGCCACGTTAAAAACCCCAAAAAAAATGTAAATTGGGGGGGGGAGCTTTTTCCCGGGGCCCTAAGGTTTTTTTCCCCTCCCCAGGGATTGGGGGACCCCCATTGGGTTTTGTAAAACCCCCCTTTTTTAGGGGGCCTTCCCCAAAACCCGGGGGTTTGGTTTCATGTTTTCTTCTCCCCCCCTTTTCCTTTTTTCCATTTGGCTTTTAACTATTTTTTTAGAAAAAAAAAAAGCTCCTTCCTCTTTTTGTTTTCCTTTTTTCCCCCTTTCCCTTTTATTTTTTTGCACTAAAAACCAGGCCCCCCAAATGGAAGGTTTTTTTAAAAAAACCCCCCCCCTTTTGGGTTTTTTTTTTTAAAATTTCCCTTTTATTATTTCCCTAAAAGTGTTTTGGTATAAATTTCCTAAAACCCTTTCCGGGTTTAAGTTGAAAAAACCTCGAAACAAATGATAAAAAATTAAACAATTAGGAAAAACCCTTGAATCGAATGTTTAAAAAAAAAAAATTTTAAAATTTCACGGGTTAATTTTTTTTTCCTTTTTCCCCCCCTTTCTTTTTTTTTTAAATTTTCTGTCTAAAACCCCAAACCCCTTTTTTATTTTTTAAAAATTTTTTATCCAGGAAAAATTATTTTCCCAAAGTCTTTATCCAAGGGGAAATTGAAAAAAAAAAGGGTTTACAGAGGGGGAGGGAAACGGGCCCAAAAGAGGTGGGGAAAACCCGCATGCCCCCATCGGGGGGTATGTCCCCCCCCTTTTATGCTTTTTTTCCCATTTTAAACCCCCCTTATTTTAAAAAAATTTTTAAAAAGAAACCCCCCTTGAGAAACCCCTTTTTTTCCCCCGGCCCCCCAAAAAAAAAAATTTTTTTAAAGATTTTGGGGCCCCAAGGAAAGGCATTTTCCCCCTTTTTTTTGGGGTCGGTCCCTCTGGGGTTTTTTTCCCCCCTTTTTAAAGTTTGGGCCCCCCCCCAAAATTTTAGAAAAGCCTTTGCCACCTTTTTCCCCCCCCCTTTTTGTCCGTTTCTTTTTTTTCTTTTACCCCTTTTGGAAAAAAAAACTTAAAAAATTTAAAAAATTTTTTTTAAAAATTTCCCTTTATTCCTCCTTCTTTTTTTTTTTTTCCCTTTCCCTTTAAACCTTACTGGCTTCCTGGGGGAATTTAGGGGGGCAGATCATTAAACCCCACCTTGGGGTTTTTTCTATTTTTGTTTTTTCCCAGAAAATTTTTTTACCTTTTTTTTTTTTGGTGGGGGGAACTTTTCCCCAACAATAATTGCAAAAATTGCAGAATTAAAAAAAAAAAATTTAAATAAAAGCTGCATGCAAATATCCACAAAATGAGGCCCCTATTACGGTTGATATTTTGAATTTTTTAAAATTTTTCCCCCCGGGGTTAAATTTTTTTTTTTCCCTTTTTTTCCCTGCCGCCCCCGGTTCATCCTTTAATTTTTGCTGTGAAATTTAACTGTTGAGAAGTCCAAAAACCCCCTTTCTTTTTTTTAAAAAAGATTTTTTTATCCACGACTGTGAAACCATTAGAATTTTCCCCAAAGAGCTGCTTTACCCAATGAATTCAAAAAAAAGGGGGGGGGGGGAAAGGGGCGGGGGGGGCCCAAAACCCCCATGGGGTTTAAACCATTTTTTAGGGGCCCGGGGGGGGGGCCCCCCTTTTTTTCATTTCCTTAGACCCCCCAAAAGAAACAGAAGAAAACCAGCATTCTAAAATTTAAAAAAAGGGCCTCCCCTGGGTTTTTTCCCTTTTTAAACCAAAAGGGGAAAAATGAAAATTTAAGGGGGGGTTTTTTGCCCAGGGCCAAGGTTTGGGTTTCCCCCCCTTTGGGTTTGGGGGGGTTATCCCTCTGGGATTCTTGTCCTCCCTTCAAGACTTAGGTACCCTTTGAAAAGCGGGGAATTTAAAAATTTCCTTTCTTTTCCCCCTTTTCCTTTTTTTTCCCCTTTCCCTTTTTCCCTTAATTTATTTTTAAAAAAAGGAAAAAAAATTCCCAAATCCCCTTTTTTTTGGGGTTTCCCCCTCCTTTTTCTTTTTTTATTTTTTAGAAATTTTATCCCTCCAATGGGGAATTTGGGGGGCAGTGGGGGTTTTCCCCCTGCCAAGGGTTGTGTTTTTTGTTTTTTTCCTTAAATTTTGGGGCCCCCAAAATTTTTGGGTTAAGGCAAATTTTCCCCCCACAAATAAAACCCCTTACAAATTTTAAAAAAAAACAGCCTGAAAAAAAAAAGTGACAAAAACCCAAAATTAACAAGGTGTTTTGAATATTGTTTAACATTTTTAAACCCCCCTTTTTAATTTTTTTCTTTTCTTACTTTCTGCGGGCCCCCCCACCCCAAACCTTTTTTTTCAAATTTAACTTCAAAAACCCCAAAAATTTTTTTTTTTAAAAAGATTTTTTTTTCCAGAGGAAAATTGGTTGCAAAAGGCGTTTGCCAAGGTTGGCATAGCAAAGAGGGGGGTTTTAAAGGGGGGGAAGGAAAGGGGGCCCTCCCCGGGGTCGGGTCAACCTCCCTATTCTTACAGGGTCCCTTTTTTTTTTTCCAAAGAGTTTTCCA